>NC_056737.1:1779728576-1779833576 GCF_019279795.1 Protopterus annectens
TAAACTCGTTGAGCCTGTATCCTGGTATTCAACACACTGATTGCTGTTCCCCATAAGAAGTCAGTGATGGCACATTTTTGTTTGTGTCCTGTCAACGACTCAGAGTATGTTGGCTTCTTTTATTTCCCAGAATTCTCCAGTCATGATGCTAGTATATATAGGAAAGAGGATCATGGATGAAAACTCTTCCACCCTGATGATGCGTTGAGAATTGTCCTCTCCAAAAGTGATTTTTTCTTTGTCCATTTATCTGGATGAAGGTTTATGTGGTTTGTTTTGCACAGCTGAGACTTTGACTGGTTGGAAACACAGTATGACCATAGCACCTATCATCGCTGCAATCCTGCAGGAGGGATGACACTACAATTGTAAAAATTAATTTCAAAGCCAGGTTAAAACTTACATAAATGGGGGACAGGATTTATCAATGTTGCAGTTAACATTAACAAAGAATACATCAACTGTATGTGCTGCTCTCAATCCTCATCGTTGACTGTCCTGTGAAGATGAATGATACTTAAGTAAACTGTAGGGAACAAACACAATAAAACAAGAAAACAATATCATTACAAGCCTATCCAAAAGCTGACCTGTTGGACTAGTGATTGAATAACACGTGCATCCAAATATTAAACAAAATGATTAATAAAATTATCCACAACAGATATGAAGGAAAACAACAAACCAGATATCAAACAAATAAATAAATACATAAATAAAGACACAGTAACATAACATTTTAATCAGTCTACTCATTTATACTGCACATCCTGCCAGAAGCACAGTAATGGCAGTCCTAAAACTATGAAAATCTGTGTGTGAATTAACACAAGTAACAGTGAAGTTTAAAAGTTACTTTTACACATTTAAAATATTTTTTTTTCATTTAAAATATTTTTTGAAGAAGGCAACTGCTCCTAGACCTGATAACAAGTGACACATGCCCTCACTCCTGCTATTTGTATGTACTAAATCTCACATGGCCATGCCTCAGAGAAGAAGAAATATTCCATGACTTTGGATCCCAAGCCAAGTGACTTTGATGCATTGTCCTTCCATCTTTATTTCCTGGATACACAAGATGCCCAGCCTCCTCCTTACCATCATGTTATTCACTTCCAAGCCATGTTCTGTCAGTTAACCTCTGATGAGTGTAGCAAACCTTTGTTAATGTTTGTCAGGTTGATTGATTTTACATCCAGCTTGCATTCAACAAAGCTATCCCAGGTAACCCAAGCTGGGCAAGTGGATATCTGGTAGCCAGTAGCTTATTGACCCAGAGATGCTGGGTTTTATGGCAGGCACACACTGGCCAATATGGGCACATAGACACCTTCCAACATTACCATAGGTTTCCCACCTAGGTTTTTAGAGGCCTGGTCCTTGACTCACTTTTCACTGCCAAATACCCATGCCCATTTTTGGCGATATTATTCAACATCACCTAGAGACAAATTTTACAGCATTGAGTTGCCAGCCCTGACAAAACACAGCTTGTGCAATCTATTTTCTCCTATCTGGATGATACATTGCACCACAGTTGATGCCCAAAGTGGTTGGTCTATACAACCCCCCCCACCCCCATCAACACCATCTAGAGTTTGTGCTGCTGCCTACAACTCAGTTCTTGGGTGAGTTTGAGGTGGAAATACTCTGCACATTTTTTCTGGGAGGTGGAAAGAACCCATAGAGTCACTAGGAGAACATGCAAACTCTACAAAAAATACTGCTTGGAGTTCAGGATTGAACCTTGTGCATGGGAGGTGAAAATCTTAACCATTTGCCAACTATTGTTTGACTATTTTAGAATTTTTCATTTGTTTGACTATTTTAGAATTTTTCATTTAAGGTTTGAGTACTTGCATTGTTTCTTCTGTTTTGTGCTTATTTTATTGCATTTTTTTATATTGAAGTGATTTTTTCCTTGATGTTTTAAAAGTTGTTGGCTAAGGCAATTGAGTAATGATATGTTTTCCACTTTTTGACTGAAAAGTTAAATCTAGGTAATTTGTGTTAGAAACTGAGAAGCTGAATTGTTGTTTATGATATGCAGAACTGGGAAGTTTCATCTTGAGAGTTGCCACTACTCAGAGATTACCACTGTTGTGTGACTATTTTGGAGTTCTTCTTTTAATAGATTTGCATCATCTGTGGCTAGTGACGAGCAAAGGGTAGGCTACACGAAACAACTGAATGGGTAGGGAAATGGA
Organism: Protopterus annectens; assembly: GCF_019279795.1. Taxonomy (NCBI): domain Eukaryota; kingdom Metazoa; phylum Chordata; order Ceratodontiformes; family Protopteridae; genus Protopterus; species Protopterus annectens. Next base: position 1,779,730,787 of record NC_056737.1, read on the forward strand.
GTAGGTTATGGTATAGTATAGCAGATCAGTGATCATTTATATGTGATCAAACAACAATGGGGGTCAGTCACTTTCTTCTGCAGACTTAGTACCCAGAGGTGTAGCTAGATATTTTGGTGCCTGGTGTCATTTCCCAGTCTAGCATACTCCCTCAACTTTGAGAGCAAAAAATATAAGTGTGTGTTATATGTGGTTAGTGGCTTGCTTTCCCAAATTGAGTCATATTCAGTGTGGTCACTTTTGAGAAATGGATAATCTGTTTCTCTTCTTGTTTCCCAGGCAACTCCTAGGCTCCTGGTCCCATCCCAGCAAAATTCAAAAAAGATAAATTGCCAAATCTCAACCAGTCAGATAAATTTGCTTTTTCAAATTTTGCTAGTGTTGCATGCTAGATATAAAGATCCATTAACTGCTTACACTGTCCCACCTGCTACACCCAGCAGCCCAATCAGAAAAGGTCCCATTTACTTTGTAGCATGATACTCAAGCCTTACATAAACTGTAACAATGACTGTGCACTTGTTTATGCAGAGCTGTGTGTGTGTGTGTGTGTGTGTGTGTGTGTGTGGGGGGGGCAGGATAGTTGCTAAGAAACCAAAAGATTAAAGAAAAGAAAAGCATGAGTAAGGGAATTACTTAATTAATTAATTAATTAATTAATTAATTAATTAATTAATTTATTGTTGTTGTTTAAACAAACAAGAAGAAAACCAAAAATAGTTACATAGCATTTTTTCAATTTTTGAATCCCCTTACAAGCTGGTACCCAAGACTGCTGCCCAGTTGCCCCACCCTTGTTACACCTCAGTCAACACCCACTCATTCTACATACTTTATTGACTATCTACACATCAGATGTTTAAACTTGATAGGACCAAACTTCAGTAAAATAGAGCATGAGACAAAGGACTCCATGGGTCCTACTTGTTGTGCACTCATCCCACTGAAAATGCCAGTTTTCTCCAATCTTGGCTCCACATTTTCCATAACAAAATACCTGTTTCTTGCTTTGTCACACTGTCTTACTTTTAGCCCTCTCCTCTATTCTTTTAACACACCAGCCAAGACTACACTGTAATACATGTGGAGGTAGTAAATGAAAAGTTATGGGTGACTTTAGGCCACTTGACCCTCAAAATCATACATTTGTAGATGAGTTGAGGTGCATCTTGAGCTTTTTTTCCAACCTTTTCATCAAAAGATGACCCAAACAAAACTCATAAGAAAAGAAATTCAGTTTTGTTTTGTTTTTCTTTCAGTGAAAAATAAATTGTGCCCAGAGCTTAATGTTTAAAGTTAACAAAACATTAGATGAAAATAAACTGAGAAGACAGATGCTTGCAAAAATATATAAATCCTATCTGGGAAAAACTGCTTGCCTCCCTGCCCCTCCAAAAATAGCTAATTCTGCATGCCTCCTGGTGTTAAATAGAACCATATATGGACACAGTCCTATATTGGACAACTGAGATTTTGGCAGGAAGAAACCAGGGAAACTAGATAAAACTCACAAAGAAGCAAGGAATATGTGCAGGCTTCACAGATAAGGAGTCAGAGCCAAAAGCTCAACAAGCACAGTGAGATGGCAAAGCTACTCACTGCAATAATGTGCCACTAATCAATTGCTATAGTAAAAACCATGTCTAGACTGTCACAGATGGCCACATATTGCATACAATGCTGATGTTTGATTGAGATGGAAACTGAAAAAATTATGGCCAACTTGATACTTTTAGAAATACCTCAATCTCTCTGCCAAACACCAAGTCATTTTCATTGGCATACCAAGCCATTACTTATCAATAACAATTACTTTATTCTGTGAACACTTCATTATTTTTTATTTTGTTAACTGATTAACACCTATGAGGTGTGGAATGTTGCACTTCTTTTAGCCTACACACATCCTTGCATTTCAGAGGATTTTCTGAAAAATCAACTTAAAAAACAGAATGCAAACAAAACATTTCTACTGCAGGGCATCCTGCATTAGCAATCTCAGTATAATTTTATTTATCAATCCTTGCTCTTTCTGTTTCTGTCTATTATAAGCTGGTAAATCACTTAGTTAAAAAGTCAGACCCCCAAAAAAAGATCTGGATGCCATAAAGAGCTATGGGTGTTACCTGGAAGTATATAAAAAGGTACTATAGGTTTGAATAAGTAAATAATAGCTACAATAAAGTATTCCAGCTGGCTTCACTCAGTTGTACACTAGTTTTGCAAAGTCAGAATAACGACCGCTTAACTTTAGCAAATAAGAGAACCAGTTACTTGTATTTACCAGCAGTCTTCATACTCAGCAATTAATGTCAAATTTGTTGACTGAACACCTCAGATGTCTAATTGTGATAAAAAAATAGTAGCCACTGCAATGTGTTCCAATCTTTCTTGACATGATCCATAGCTACAATAAAGTATTCTGTTTGTTGTGGAAAGTCAAACTAATGAATTATCAAGATGAGCATATGAGACCAGTGCCAGACACATTCCTCCACAGAGAGCTTCCTACTCAACAATTATAGCTAATATCTTCTGTCTGAAACAAAGCTGATATATTCACCTCTGATTTCTGCTTGAAAATATAGATATAATTATAGTAACATATATCAGTTTTGTTTCAGAGAGAAAATAGCAACTGCAAGGTATTGTTTCACCCAAATAAACATTAGTCCTGCAAAACCAGGATAATGACATTTAGCTTTATTAAATGACAGCAGGATCAGTCACTTCCATCCTCTTGTAGCCATCATGCTCAGCAATTGAAGTCAAATATGTTGACTGTGCACATCTCAGATGTTTGACTGTGATACAAAAAATGGTCAGAATAATGCATTTTAATGTTGCATCATGCAGACAACTGCTATGATGAACTATTCCATCTTCCTTCACAGAAATATTCATTAGTCATGCAAACCCAGACTAATGACTGTTTAATTTGAGAAAATGACAATAATTGGTTACTTTCATTCACATACAGATAACATACCCATCAATTAAAGCCATTTTTGTTGATTGTGTACACATGAGATGACTGATTGTCAGAATAATATGGCCACAGTAATGCATTTTGACTTTGCTTCACAAAAATCACCACAACAAAGTATTCAAACTTGCTTCACACAAATACATGTTAGCACCGAAAAAACAAAATAATGTCTGTGTAACTTGATCCAATGACAGCAGGGTCAGTCGCTTTTGCCCCTTGTACCCAGTAATTAAAAAACAAATGAGTTGAGTGTTTACACCTGAAATAGATTGTAATAAAATAAAAATAATAATGACTGGCTACTGTAATTTATTCCAACCTATATGCTCACACAAACACACATAATATCTATACATATATGTTCTAATCAGTTACAGCAAATTTTATGGTTGCGTACCTTGAGAGGTCTGATTGGGATTGGTGAATGAATAAATACATAAATAATGGCAACAAAAAGTTCCCCTTGCTGCTGCCATTAGAACCATATTGTATGTTGCATTCCTTTGCACATACATACATGTGCGCACACACACACACACACACACACACACACACACACACACACACACACACACACACACACACACACGTGGCCAACAACCACAGTAAACATTGTAGCTGTGTATACTTCATATGTCTCAGATGGATCAGTTAAATGGCTAAATACAGAAATAATGGCCAAATGTATTTCAGCTTGCCACTATCAGAACCATATTTATTTATTTTATTTTTATTTTACATTTGTTGACCGGGATAGTCCGGCTGGATGCATGTCCATTTTCAGCGGAGGCCTGGGGAGAAAAGCTCCAAGGGTAAGCAGATACAGCATTACATAATACCAGCATTACATATTACAAGCAGACTATTTACAGTGATTACATAAGTAAGCAAGTTAAACAAGTTCCACAGGTTAGAGTTAATCCCGAGCGTAAGTCAGGATTAAATTAAATTACGCAGTAAGATGGTTAACAGTTTTTACACATTCTAGAGAATGTTAGCCAGGCTTGATACATTGACATAGCCAGTTAAGTGCCAAATGTTGTTTGAGTCTAGTTTTAAATTGATCTAAGGTAGAAAGTAAGGTAATATCAGCTGGAAGAGAGTTCCAGGGCCTACTTACAGAGTTTGCAAAGAGAGAGTCACTGGCTGTGTTATTAATTTTGCTAGTCTGAATTAGTAGTTTGTTAGAGGATCAAAGCAGTCTAGGATTGTTATGGGGGGGTGATAATATTTTTAAGTGCAGGAGTATTGTCTGGATTATAGAGGATTTTATAGGCCATAATCAATTGGTTATACTGGATTAGGCTGGGTAGTTCAAGCCACCCAAGCTGATTTAGATTGATGCAATGATGTATCCTAAAAGGCAGCCCAGTGGCAAACCTGGCAATGTGGTTGTAGCAAATTGAGAGTTTGTTAAGGACAGTCTTGTTTAAATTCGAGAGTAGAGGGGATGCATACAGAAGGGTTGAAAGAAGGTAAGAGCAAGCTATGGCAATTTTTAGCTTGAGGGGTTAGGAAGGCTTTTATTCTGTAAAGTGACCCTAGTTTTTTATTGATGGTTTTGATAGTTTGGTTAACATGTAGGTCGGATTTTAAATTATTATCTATGATGACACTTAATAGTTTTGTAGAGGGGTCAGGAGAGATTATTGTGCCATCATTTGAATTTATGGTAAAGGTGAAAGCGGTAGACCTATGTGTTGGTGAAAATAACAGCATTTTAGTTTTTTTGGGATTTAGGATCAGACGACGTTCAGAAAGCCAGTTTTCTATTGTATTAAAGGTGGTCTGCGTAGCTGATCACAACTCTATTGGAGATGTGGCCGAGCAAATCAGAGTAGAGTCATCAGCATATTGGATACAGCTGACTTTTGGGATGACAGTATAAAGGTCGTTAATGAAGATGGAGAAAAGCAAGGGCCCTAGTATAGAGCCTTATGGTACTCCAAGGGTGTTAGGTAGAAGATTAGAGAGTTTGTTCTGCCAGAGGACAGCCTGCTGTTGACTATTCAGGTAGGATTGAAACCATTGAAGGGCTCTAGTATCTAGACAGAATGTTTGCAGGGTGTGGATTAAAAGTTGGTGATCAACCATATCGAATGCCTTGGAAAGATCCAAGAAGAGGGCTGAGGATATATAATTATTGTTGTGATTATGGTTTATGGTGTTGGTAAAGGCTAGGAGGGCTGAATTAGTGCTGTGATGAGGACAGAAGCTATGCTGAGTGTCTGCCATACGATGATTCCAGATTAGGTGGTGTATGAGTTGTCTATGAATACATTTCCATAAGCTTTGCAAGTGGAGAGAGTATAGCTATTGGCCTATAATTGGAGAATTCAGTAGAGCTGCCTCCTTTGTGAAGAGGGATTACATAGGATATTTTCCAGATGGTGGGAATTTTAGCTTCTACTATGGTTCGATTGATTAGTATTGAGATGGGGTAAGCAATAGTATCAGCTGATTTTTGTAGGTACTCGGCAGGGAGTTGATCAGCAGAAAGTGTAGTGGGTTTTAATTTGCTGATCAAGGTACGGATAAGTGAAGTGGTGACTGGTTGGAAGCTGAACGCGAGTAGGTCTCTTGGGGTGGTACTTTCAGGACCAGGGGAGCTAGGAGGTAGTTGGCTAGCTAGGGCTTGAATTGTCTCAGTAAAGAATAGGTTAAAACTGTCAGAAACATCTTCAGGGGTTTTATTAATAGTAGCAGCAGGGATTGGGGTTGAAGTTTGTCCAGGATGTAGTAGATTATTTAAACCTGCCCAAAACTTCTGAGGGCTATTTTGATTTACTGTCTGTAAATTACAGTAGTATTGTTTTTTGTCTTGTAAAATGGATTTTTTAGTTTCGTTCCTGGATTGCCTGTATTTAATGTGATCTTGGGGGTCTTTAGAAGATCGCCATAAAGCCCATGCTTTGTTTCTAAGGGTAATTTTGAGTTTAGACTCTTTAGAAAGCCATGGCACAGTTTTTGCCTTTGTTCTATTTGAACGAACAGGCGCATGCAAATCAAGGATCTCAAGGAATTTGTTGTTAAAGTATGCTACTGCTTCCTCTAAGGGGAGGTGTTTTAGAATAGACCAATTACATGAGTTTAGTTCTTGTTGGAATTTGGCAGGGTCAAAGTTTTTATTGTTTCTAACCTTTCTGAGTAAGGGTTGTTGGGAATTAATGGCTTTGTGCTTAATTACATATGTGAGAAGGTGATCTCTTAGGCCATCAGGGAGGCTACCAGAGGTGTACAGTTGGAGGTGACATTTATGAGTACCCAGTCAAGTATGCTTTCTTTTTGGTTAGGTTTACCTATCCTGGTAGAGGTGGATATGATTTATGTAAATGCATGTAGGTTAATATGGGTGGTTGGGGATTCTGAGGAACAGGTGCCCCAGTCTATGTTAAAGTCTCCAAGTAGTAGGGTTTCTTGGGGGTAGTGACATGATAGCCAGTGCAGGATATCTTCAAGTGTAGATATATTGTTACCTGGGGAAATATACATACAGATGATATTAATGCATTTATTTTTATTAAGTTGAAATTTGATGGCAGGAATCTCTGAGTTATTAATCTGAGGTGGTTGTATTACATCTATGGTAACATTCAACTCAGATTTATAGAGTACAGCTACCCCAACCCCCTTCCTGGAAGCATGATCCAGCCTGTGTATGTTGTACCCAGGTGGTTACACTTCATTGTCTGTAGTGTTAGGTTTTAACAAGGTTTCAGATAAACACAGAATCTCAGTGAAGTGGAGATCCAGAAGTGCATGCAATTCATGTACCTTGTTATTAATGCTTCTAATATTGAGATGACAGGCTAGGAGAGAGTTAGTTGGCCTATTAATTGTAGGTTTGTAGCTTAGATTGCAAGTAGAGGGGTTATGTGTTTCTGAAGTGGGTGGGCCAGAGTTGGGGTGAATATCACCACCAAGTATTAGGTTAAGTCTATACTTGGTGATGAACTTCAGGAATTTGTTTATTAGTTTGTGGTAGTGTTTGGATCTAGAGCTAATGTGACTGGGGTTGAGATGCTGATATACTGAACAAGATGTTTGATAGGACCTGGTACTGTAAGTATGGCTGAAGGTGGGAGGATTTACAGCTGGGGTGATAGTTTGGCCTTTCAGGACCTGAAATCCCTATTGCAGTTTACAAGGTTTCCTAAGGTGTCCTAAAGCTATAAGGTAAGTTTTATAGCTCTTAATGTAAGAATTAGTTTACTTACGTTACAGGGGAAGGAGGCAAACACTCAAGTAGAAAAAAGAGCCCTATGACTGACCAAAATGGTGACCTGCTTAGTTACACAGCACTGTAAGTGAAAGCTTAACAAATGCTTTTTGTGTGCAACCTACTCTGCTTAAATGCTGAGAGAAACTAATTTTGTTATGGTGACCAATTGCAGTCCTGTAGACTCCGTTTTGTAGGTAACTGTAGAGTTCATCTAGGAAAAGAGAAAAGCAGAGATTCTAGGGTAAGCATGAAGGCAACAACAGGCAGTTATTTTACAATAATACATTCAGAAAGGTTTGAGGGTGGGGGGGGGTAAAGTAGCACACTTCAGAATTAACTAAGATTTATAGCTAAGAAACCTAAGCAAGAGAGCACTGCAGTAAATAAACACTTGCCAGATTTTAAAGATATACCAGAAAAACTAAATCAGTTGTTCACAATTGTACAACTGGAAAATTGCCAGTAAAAGCACTTCAGGTATAACTAGCCCAAGTTATTCAGGTCATAAAAGCACTTCTTCAATGTGTGTGTGCAATTTAAACATTAAAAACACATGCAGCAAGTAGAATCTCTGACTATACACTTTCTCTTGGTACAGGTTCTGTTTATATTACCACAGAAATTCAGTAAAGTCACTAGCTACTTATAGAGCATCTGCAAAAAATAGAGCAGTCTGTGCAGAATAAGAATTTAGCAGCAGGCCATTCAGTTACACAAAAAAACAGTAAAAGATCCATACAATGAAGAAACGTACATTAAGTCACACCAGGTCAGCCAAGGGGGGGAGAGAGGGAAATCCTAAGCACCTAGATTTGAAAATGATGCCTGTACTGAATTGTAGCAGTTTAGCCTGTTTGAGGAAAAAGGGGGATGGGGGAAAAGAGAAGGCAGTAGGAGTGGTTACAGGGAATACCCTGATTGACTCAAGACACCACACCAGAGGTAAGTTGAATGTAAGGGCCTAAAATATGCACTCAGCACTTTGATGTTATTTGCACTCAGCACTTTAATTTTAATGTTACTTGCACTCAGCACTGTAATTTCACTTATGTTTAGCAGGAAAGACAGACCAACAGTATACAATTTTGGGAATTTTTACAGGGGTTACTTGTTCAAATGTCAGGCTATTGAAGTTTACAAGGTTTCCTAAGGTGTCCTAAAGCTATAAGGTAAGTATTATAGCTCTTAATGTAAGAGTTAGTTTACTTTAGTTACAGGGGAAGGAGGCAAACACTAAAGTAGAAAAAAGAGCCCTATGGCTGACCAAAATGGTGACCTGCTTAATTACACAGCACTGTAATTGAAAGATTAACAAATGCTTTTTGTGTGCAGCCTACTCTGCTTAAATGCTGAGAGAAACTAATTTTGTTATGGTGACCAATTGCAGTCCTGTAGACTCCGTTTTGTAGGTAAATGTAGAGTTCAATCTGCTTAAATGCTGAGATAAACTAATTTTGTTATGGTGAACAATTGCAGTCCTGTAGACTCCATTTTGTAGGTAAATGTAAAGTTCAATCTGCTTAAATGCTGAGAGAAACTGATTTTGTTATGGTGACCAATTGCAGTCCTGTATACTCCATTTTGTAGGTAAATGTAGAGTTCAATCTGCTTAAATGCTGAGAGAAACTGATTTTGTTATGGTGACCAATTGCAGTCCTGTAGACTCCGTTTTGTAGGTAAATGTAGAGTTCAAGCTGCTTAAATGTTGAGAGAAACTGATTTTGTTATCGTGACCAATTGCAGTCCTGCAGACTCTGTTTTGTAGGTAAATGTAGAGTTCAATCTGCTTAAATGCTGAGAGAAACTGATTTTGTTATGGTGACCAATTGCAGTCCTGTAGACTCCGTTTTGTAGGTAAATGTAGAGTTCAATCTGCTTAAATGCTGAGAGAAACTGATTTTGTTATGGTGACCAATTGCAGTCCTGTAGACTTCGTTTTGTAGGTAAATGTAGAGTTCAAGCTGCTTAAATGCTGAGAGAAACTGATTTTGTTATGGTGACCAATTGCAGTACTATATACTCTGTTTTGCACTCTAGTTCAATCTGCTTAAATGCTGAGAGAAACTGATTTTGTTATGGTGACCAATTGCAGTCCTGTAGACTCCATTTTGTAGGTAAATGTAGAGTTCAAACTAAGTCACACCAGGTCAGCCAAGGGGGGAAGAGAGAGGGAAATCCTAAGCACCTAGATTTGAAAATCTAGTGCAATATAGTGCAATCTATTGTAACCTCCCTGCACACACAAACACACATGCATTTTCAGATGAATTCAAAGTATGAAAGTCAGACAAAGTTGCTGAAAGACAGGCAGTCTGAAGTAGGGACATATTTTAAACATAGGTTCATAGGTTCATAAGTAGATACTAGGCTAAAGGCCCTGGGGCCTATATAAGCCTATCCAAAAAGGTTCCCTGGCTTTCACCACCCAAGAAAATTATTTTCCTGTGCCACTGTCAAGCAGTGCCACAGAAGTGATCACTGGGGTGAATTTTCTATTTCTCATCCAGTTGTCAAGATTTTTCTTAAAGATGGCCAATGAAGAGCTTTGCTTGACATGAATGGGTAGTTTGTTCCAGAGTATGGGAAGTCTCTGGGACAGGATTCTATCCCTCCAGCATGTTCTGTTTATTGTGGTGACAAGGTTTAGGTCCCTAGAGCATGTTGTTTGGAGAGATTGGGATTTCTTTAAGTGTAGCATGTCCAACAGCTCTGAGTTTGACATAGCTTTGCATGTTAGGCAGAGATTGCCTCTGAGTAGGTGATATGCGATGGAGTAGAGCTGGAGTTTTTTGAGATGGTCTGCGTATGGCATCTGTTTGAGGCTGGTAATCCTCTTAGTGAAGTATTTCTGTGGCCTTTCCAGTTGTTGTAGGTGTCTTGTGAGATACATGCCAAAAGAGGCATTGTATTCTATAATGGGTCTGATGAGGGATGAGTAGAGAGGAACAATGACCTCATTTTTCTTAGAGGAGAACCTTTTTGTGATGAGGTGTGCCACATAGAAGGATTTCCTGACTACTGTGGCGATGTGGTTATCAAAGGAGAGACTAATGTCCACCTGTGTCCCGAGGTCTCTTATCACACTTTCAGGGTTTAGTGAGCTACCACCTATGTGGTAGTTCATGGGTACCAAGTTTTTCCTAAAGGGGATGACAATGCACTTCTTGGCATTGAGCTTGAGGCCATGACTTTGACACCAGGCATTTGTCTCTGTGAGGCCCTTTTGTAGAATGTCTGCATCATTAGGTGATTCTATTATGGCTCCCAGTTTGCAGTTATCTGTGAACTTTGTTAGCCAAAGACTTTCTGTGTTGGCCTGCACTTCAGAGAAGTAGATGCTGAACAGGAGAGGACCCAGGACCAAACCCTGTGGTACTCCACTCGTTACTGGTCTGAAGTCAGACTTGGAGTCGACTACTTTTACTGTGTCGGTCCTGTCAGTGAGCCAGTTGGCCACCCATCTTGTGACGTAGGGATTTATGCCAAGTTTAGTGAGTTTATATATAATTCCAGAGTGGGGAATGGTATTGAAAGCCTTGGCAAGGTCAAGATAGGCTGTTTGCACTACCTTGCCCTCATCTACAGCTCTAGTGACTGCTTCAAAAAAGTCAAATCAGGTTTAGTAGACATGATCTACCTTTTACAAACCCAAACTAGGGTTCAGGGTTTGGAGCTTCCTATATCTTTGTTTATAAGCTCCAAAATGATATGTTCCATGGTCTCATAAACTCAGAAAGTTGTTGTAATAACAGCTGCCAACATTCATTAAATTGGTGACAGTGACATTTTTTTTTTACTGCTTTTAAGAGTATTTTAACATAACCCTGCTCTTTTTGGCTGCAAATCAAGCAGGACTTGCCCACACATTTGCAGCCCTGTTGGGGGGTGGGGGTGGGGGTACTACAAGCAAGTTAATCTGCAAGCTGCATCTGAAGTTGCAAAAGAATGTCAACAAATTTAAATGATTCATTCACAATCATGCATTCTGAGATGATTTGCCTATGTGCTGCACAAACAGGTATAAATTTGTGTAGTTTTAGGGGCCTGCCATAATTTTGAATGCTAAGCCACAGAGTTTGAAAGCTATACTGGATGTCTGGGTAGCAGTATTTGAAGATATAGTAGCAATTCGTTAACCTATGGGCAGCTCTGAGGAAATACACAGTACTCTGAAAATGTGTGGTGAGATTTTTTTTATCTTCTGTCCTAAGGTTGTATACACTTGCTTTAGAATTCACATTAGAAAAGACTAGCAATAGGAATATATGAGGCTCAAGTGTTTCATGATTTTAGATTGTGCTACCAATAAGGTAGCCCATAAAGGCAGAACAGCTGCCGGGCTGTGTACTACATGAACTAGAAAATGAACTGGCACGTCACCTAAGTGTCATGTTTAATCATAGCCTCACATCAGGCTTCATGCCCACTGAGTGGCGCACAGCTACAGTTATCCCACACTACAAAGGGGGATCCAACTTGGATCCCAGGAACTACCGTCCCATCAGTCTGACGAGGCTGATCTGCAAGGGCATGGAATGCATTATCATGGAACTTATAAACAAAGACATTGGCAACCTTTAAACACTGGACCCCACCCAGTTTGGGTTCATGAAAGACTGATCTTGTCTCCTGAACCTGATTGACTTCTTCGAATCAGTCTCCAGAGCCGTGGACAAGGTTAAGGTGGTCCGCACAGCCTATCTGGACCTCACCAAGGCCTTTGACACCATCCCCCAATCTGGAATCATAGATAAACTTACTAATCTAGGCATTAATCCCTACTTCACCTGATGGATTGCCAACTGGCTTACTGACAAAACCCACACTGTAAAAGTAGCCGACTCCAAATCCAGCTCCAGACAGGTGACAAGTGGAGTATCTCCGGGTTCAGTCCTGGGACCAGTCTTGTTTAGCATCTACTTCTCTGAAGTACAGGCCAACACTAAGGGACTCTGGCTAACAAAGTTCGCAGATGACTGCAAACTGGGAGCCATTACTGAATCCCCAAATGATGTGGATATTCTAGAAAAGGGCCTTGCAGAAACAGATGCTTGGTGCCAGAGCCATGGGCTCAAGCTTAATGCCAAGAAATGTATAGTTATCCCCTTTTGGAAAAACCATGTACCCATGAATTACCACATAGGTGGCAGTACACTAAACACCGAAAGTGTGATGAGAGACTTAGGGACACAGGTGGACAGTGGTCTCACCTTCAATAACCACATCGCCACCACAGTCAGGAAATCCTTCTATGTGGCACACCTCATCACTAAGGGCTTTTCATCCAGAAAAAAGGAGGTCATTGTCCCACTGTACTCATCCCTCATTAGACCCATTATAGAGTACAACACCCCGTTTGGTATGTACCAAACAAGACATCTACAACAGCTGGAAGGGCCACAGAAATACCTCAATAAAAGAATCACAGGCCTAAAGCAGATGCCCTATGCTGACAGTCTAAAAAAACTCCAGCTATACTCTGTGGCATATTGTCTACTCAGAGGTGATCTCTGCTTAACATACAAGGCCATGTCAAACCCTGAGCTGTTGGACATGCTCCACTTAATGAAATTCCAATCCCTCAGAGCCAAACGCTCCAGGGATCTAAACCTTGTCATCACAATGAACAAAACATGCTGGAGGGATATGTTCCTGACCCAGAGACTCCCCATACTCTGGAATAGACTGCCCATGCATGTCAAGCAGAGAGCCTCCTTGGCCCTCTTCAAAAGGAACCTTGACAATTGGATGGGAGATAGGAAATTCACCTCAGGGATCATGTCAGTCGCCTTGCTAGACAGAGATCCAGGGAAGTAAATATTGTGGGAAGAAATATCCAGGGAATTGTTATGGCTAGGCTTGTATATGCCCTAGGGCCAATAGCCTAGTACCATCCTATGTACCTATGAACCTATTCCTGCCAGTGTTATGGTGATGCATACAGTCCTGTGAATACACCTATCTATACCCCACTGTACTAGGGCATGGCTATGCTACTGCCTTTTCCTAAGGTGTCCTCTTATGCTATCAGCAGGGATTACTGCCACACTTATACATATCTGTTGGCCCAACGTGATGAGTGCATATATGTACTGATGTTTGGCAAGTGCACCTGCTGCATGAATTCCCATATCTGCCCAACATTTGTTGTGTGGCTTATTACCATTGCTTTCATTATGATAATAGCATGTTATATCTAGGTTACTACTTTGTCTGTAGCTGTCATAGTAATAGCCCCAGCAGTAGACAGGCTATAGCTCTCTGTCATGTGTTCAGAGGTGTCTGCATGTTTAGAGGCTGAGGTGGATGGCAGAGACTAAACAGTTTCAGCCCTGCAGAAAATGATGTCCTGGTATGGGCACTTAGGACATGTGGATAGTACCTGTTGAGAAGAGGGGGTGCTGTCCAGCTTTTAAAGTAACAGGTGCAGCAGACAATGAATGGCCCAGATGTAAATATGGTGGGAGCTACAGCTGAAGCTTTACAACAGTATCATAAGCATATAATCAACATGCTACACTATGCCAAGACAAAGGCAAACTCCATAGCAGCTGAGCAGTTGGTGACAGGAGGGGTTCCACCCATTAACAGCAAGACAGAACTAGAAGAGTTTTTGGTGCCCATGCAGATGTACTGCAGTTCTGGCATTATCCTTGGAGGAGCAGACATTGGTTGAGGACAGATGTACCCCAACACATCTTCTGGATGATACATCAGGTTAGAACAATGTTCACCAAATTTCTGTTCCATAGCACTTCACTTACAGACTGTAGGATAGTCAAAGCAAATGTGCTGCCTATATGTTGTTATAGGGACATAAAATATGCTACCATGTTAGGGCAGCAGCAGAGGTAGTTAGGGAGTATATGATGCATTTTGCATGGTCGTGTCACAATGTCATGGTTTTGGCACAAGTACTCATTCACACTCCAGTGCATCTTTTGTGTGGCTTTTGTTTGTGCATTCACAAGTCATACCACTGCTACAGTGACACCTGTAGAGGCTGGATCAGGGCAACAGGCCACTTTTGTAGAAATTGTATATATTGACTGTTATTGGTGGATTATAATGACAGCAGTTTGAGTGGCCTTTTATAGCTGAAAGGCTCTGAAATGGGTAGCCTTGACATTATTGGTTCAAATGTTTTGTTTACTGCTTACTGGAAAAATGTTCAAACTGCAAATTTAAAACTCAGTCTAACAAGTGTTGCTGTATTAAACAAATTATATAATTTAATGCAATCAGGAAAATAAATCAAGGAACACTTGTATTTATGCATGGTCCTAAAATTGTGTGCAGGGGACCCATAGTTTGAAAACAGCCCAAAGGTATACCTAATCTGCCACTGGTCTGTTGCATTTTCTGTGAATGTGAGCTTCAATGCAGTTTCAAAGAATGTGAGTTTCAAAAGTAGAGAAGTTTGCTGCTGCTTATACTAAGCCTGATTTCATCGTGAGGCTGTATTGTTTTGTTTAGCAAATGGCTATCAGTGTTTGTGCTATAAAATCTGAAATAAAAATTTTAAATTAATTCCAAATATCTGTAATCACTGAAGAAGTAAAGAAGAAAATAGTATGTACTCTGACATGATTGAACAGTGTTTATGGTAACTGTGGAGAGTGAGAGAGGGAGACAAGTAATGGGACACTGGAATGACTGCTGGGCAGGAACGCTGGAGGCCGGGAAATGGATGCAGGGATATGGGGGTGTGAGGGGCCTGCCGGCTCTGCCAGTGAGTCATGTGAGCCACTTCGGTGCTTTGTAAATGCACTGGTTATGACCTCCATGTGTATCACATATTACCTTGCAGTTAACAAAATAATACCCTTCCTGTACGCAAACCTTTGTGTCTGTGGGACAAGTGGGCCTCTACTGCTACATGTTTGAAATCTATGGCTCTGGGAGGCAGGCAGTTTCATAGAAGACCCACATGGTTTGAAACTCTATGCAGTATGCTAGCAAACCATATATGCTTGTCCACATGTCGAAGCATTATTTTCAAGAAACTTGTGCATTCTTGCAGAGAGGGACTGTGAAACACCCACTGTATCCCAAGCTGGTCTCATAAAAGTCCTTGTAGCTAAAATTGAAAGCGGTATACATATATTGGTCTCCACTTGTATGGAAAAAACACACCTTCATATTGATTGTCTGTGTGAGTGGCACGTGTCAGCCAACTGTACAAAGCTCTGATCAACTGAAAAGCAATGATCTCTTGTTCTGTGAAATTATGGTATGTTACCCATTGATGGTAACACACTGGATACCATCTCATGCATACTATCACAAACTGGTAGTGCTAGTATGTTCTGCATTATCATTTGTGCTGCTCCAAACACTCACTATCTGCAACTCCAAAACCTTTGGTGTGCTTTACTTTTTTATAGTCAGGAATACATTAATGCACAATTTCCTTCAAATATGGCTTTGAATCATGACTATTCACCTAGCATAGATCTACATATTGATTGGACTACATTTTCCTCTCAATTTTTTTTTTTTTTTTTTTTTTTATGTCATTATATGGTTGCTGTACTGGAGCACACCATGGGACTAGGAATCACTACTAGCTTGCAGCAATCTGTGCATGGTTGATTCTGGTGCAGTTGTGCAGTGCATACTGTGTCAAACCCAGAGCTGTTGGACATGCTCCGCTTAAAGAAATCCCAATCCCTCCGAGCTACATGCTCTAGGGACCTTAACCTTGTCACCACAATAAACAGAACATGCTGGAGGGATAGATTTCTGTCCCAGAGACTTCCCATACTCTGGAACAGACTACCTATCTATGTCAAACAGAACTCCTCATTAGCACTCTTCAAGAAAAATCTTGATGATTGGATGGGTAATAGGAAATTCACCCCGGGGATCACTTCTGTGGTTCTGCTTGACAGGGGTACAGGAAAATAATTTTCTTGGGTGGCGAAAGCCAGGGTACCTTTTTGGCTAGGCTTGTACAGGCCCTAGGGCCAATAGCCTAGTACCTACCTATGAACCTATGAATCTATAAATTTCCAGCCCCAGTGCATTTTGCAATGTAGATGCAAATAGTACTGATAAGATAATAATTCTGAAATGGATTTAAAAATTAACCTGTATATTGACAATAGCTTTAATCTTTAATCTTGCCTTCTGAATGACATTATTTACAAAGTAATGCCCTGTCTGAAATGCTTAGAAAGTCTTTTTTGTAGTCAGTATCATATTGAATGAAACTAATTAACTTCTTCCACGTGTATTTTGCTCCCTGAGTCTCCCTTAGTCAGTGCTTTGCCTCGTTTTGTCAAAAACTCAACTTTTTTACCATCAGCTCAACAGGAGGCACATAGAACATTATGTATTTTGACAGAAAAGTGAGTCTTGAGGTCAAGAATAGTTCAGTGGCATAAGCATTAATTATGCAAAATGATTTTGACACAAATGCAGCTATTCAAGCAGTGGAATAAAGCCTTGCATATGCTTTATTCCACTAGCTGTCCCTATGTGCTGATTCCATTTGAAGCCACCAAGTGAAATCTTATTTACCACTGTAAAGTACTATTGCATTTAACCTGCTGTGGTTCCCATTCCCTTGTGCTGCTTGGACCCTCAGATATAAATTAAAAAGCACGAAAATAGTTCTTGTTTGGTCTTTAAGGGGCACTTCTGAAGAACAATTGTTTTAGTTTTGTTGAGCGTTTAAAATATCTAAAATAGTTTACAGGGCATTCATGAATTAAATCAGGATTCGAGATTCAGACATGCTTGCTTTTTTCTGAATGAATGACTCTTTGATAAGAGATCTGTTGTACTGTGTTTCCCATTTGCATCTGACAATTTTAGCTGAGCTGTTTCGCCATCCAGCCTACTTAGACAAGGTATTTTTACATTAACAGTTTCCTTTCTTGAACAACAAGGACTGAGACTTGCAGAGGTGCATTGCACTTCTGTGCAAGCTTTGTACAGTTAAGCAGCACTATGCAGCAGCACATGGAGGCACAGGATAATCAAATGAAAACATGTAGCACTTCCGGACAGCTGGCTGCACCTCAGGGTATGCAATGAACCATGCACTAACTTCACAAGTGGACATATCCATACAGTGAAAAATACAGAAGTGCAAGACATAATTTATAGAGTGGTAGTATTATATATTGTGAGATCTTAAAAAGAATGGAAATGTGAACTTAGACTGATATGTAACAATGCTTTTAGTAGCTGGAAAGTACCAAGTACTACACAAAGCTAAGACGCCCTATAGTACTAGCAGATATATATATATATATATATATATATATATATATATATATATATATATATATATATATATATGTTGACATTTGGATTATAAGTAGTTGGTAGGCATGCAGTTTAGAAGACGATTGAAGAGCCTAGATTAGTTTCCCAATTGTCCCAGAGCACTGTCTGATTGAGTGACTAACTCAGAGTATCACACTAGGGAAATGGAGACTGAATGACTCAAACCTTGGACTACAGGAAACAGCTCATTGAAAGAGTGTGAGGGCAGACTAACACTGAATAGTACAGATGAATGAGGTGGAAGAAAACACACATTTATGAGGAGACATGGGATGGGCAGAGACAAATAGAAGGTGGATAAATGATAATGGGGGGGTTGGACAACACACAGGGTATGGAGTATGACAAAAGTCCAGTTACCTGGTGGACTTCTTTGAGAAGGTCACCAAAGCAATGGATGAGGGCAAAATCATTCACACTGCCTACTTTGACCTGGCGAAGGCATTTGACACAATACCCCATTCGGCCATTGTTGACAAACTGAAGAGGTTAGCTGCAAACCTGTATGTCACCCAGTGGATAGCCAACTGGCTCACAGACAGGACCCAGGAAGTTAGAACTGGGACTCCACCTTTACAAAGAGGCCAGTCACAAGTGGAGTCCCTCAGGGATCAGTCCTTGGACCACTCCTTTTTGGCATTTGCTTCTCAAAAATCAAAACCAATGTCAGTGTTATCTGGCTGACTAAATTTGCCAATGATTGCAAATTAGGAGCTGTCATTGAATCTCACACTGGCACAGATGTTCTCCAGGAGGGACTGACACAGACAAACGACTGCTGTCAGAGCCACAGACTAAAACTAAATGCCAAGAAATGCATAATAGTATCCTTTGGGAAGTCATCCATCCCTGCTTACTATCATATTGACAACACACCCCATAGAGCTGACCCAGTAGTCAGGGGCTTAGGGACACACATAGATAGTAATCTAGCCTTTGATCATCACATGTTCTATGTTGCACAACTTATAAACAAAGGTATGGCATCTAAGTCCAAGGAAGTCATTGTTCCACTGTATTCACCATTCATCAGACCTGTCATTGAGTACAATGCCCCTTTTGGTATGTATCTAACCAGGCATATCCAACAACTGGAACATCCACAGATGTTCGTCACTAAAAGAAGTAATATGTCCTATGCAGACCGCCTCAAGGCCGTATTCCTGTATTCTGTCTCCTATAGGCTTTTGAAGGAAGATCTATGCCTGGTATACAGAGCATTTTCAGACACCACTCTGATGGACCTCCTGCATATCCATGAAACAAACAGTACCAGAATTACCCATTCTAAAGACTTAAACCTTGCCTGTGATATAAATAGGATCTGTTGGAGAGGTAGGTATGTATCCCAGAGACTACCCCATCTATGGAGCAGGCTCCCCATCCATTTGAAGCAGAGTTCTTCCCTAACCCAATTCCAGTGTTACTTGGACAATTGGATGGTAAACTGGAAATTCATCCCTGATTTGGCACCTATGTCTCTATTGCAAACAGGTAACCTGTAAATGGTTCATCTCGCAGGCCCATGCTTACACTTATGAAGGGTATCAGAACCTGTCAGAAATTTGGGATGCATGGCTAGGCTTAAAAATGCCATTGTGGTCGTTATCCTAGTAAACACCTATGAACCTAAAGAAGAAAGAGAGCACACATGTCTAGGAACTGGGCTGGTTATGAGCAGTTGGCATGTCATCACATATCTCAGCCCAGAAAGACACTACAGGATCAGTCACCATGTGATGAATCATGTTGATTAGTGCTATGTAGCACACTCTTCCCTGGTAGCCTGATTGTAGGGGATCACCACTCAAGCAAATCTGCAATCTGCTTCAAGAAGATGTCTATCTGTTCTTTACATATGCTCACTACTCTTTCCACTGCTGAGTTCACCATCTGCTCCAGCTGTCTAGGCCACCTCAGGTAATGCATATGAGATACCTGCCAATGAGGGGCCAGAACTCCCCTCTGGCAATGCATTCTTAGTTTTATCACCCTAGTGTTCATCAGCCAGAACCTCACCATTGGTATGACATGATGGATGTGCCTGCAGAGCAAATCAATCATCTGGCATGCAGTGAGGAGATATAATGAAAGGGTATCTATTAAGTCAATGTACCCTACTATTGGACTCATTATTTTTAACATATGTACCAGCACTTTTGAGGCCAAAAGTCTCTCCAGCCTCCTTCAGAGGAGGACACAATTTGCATCATGCTCATGCCAAAAAAGAAAAAGCACATTAAAGAACCATGATGGCTGTGAGGTAGGATGCTAGAACAACAGATGCAACCCTGCAAGTATTTCTAATAGCTGTGTGACAGGCAGGAGGCAAGCAAGTGCAGTCTGCACATATGTTAAAACACATAGAATATGGCAGCTTAAATGCAGAAGAACCACATAGTGTGCTCTCACCATGAGACTGTGCAGCATAACTCCACACAAGAAAAGGGTCCTGCAAGAACCAACACAAAATGTATTAGGCATATCACATGCAGAAAAGCACTAAATTGCAGCTCAAGCAGTTAACTTTGTACTTAAAAAACAAAAGTATAAGAAAATATACCAAATATGGTTTCTGAACCACAAAAACTTTTTATTAAGAAAATAGCATAATTGCAGTTTTCTTAATAAGAGTTTCTGTGGTTCTGGAGCTTATATCATATGCATTATCAACACTATAATAACCACCACCTCTACCTGCTATGGAATATTGAGACAGTAACAGACTTAATTTTAAAATGAAATTGGCAAACATTTTCCAATGTCAACAACAGTCCCAGAAAAAGGATAAAAAAGAGAAACCATAAAAAAACTTGCTATGCTATTGCCTACCATCCTCTTCTCATGCATGGAGATCAGCAGGATTCCTGTGACACATGTTATCAAAATTATGCCTACACTGTTCTGACATCTTGTGAAGGTTATGGCTGATGACATCAGCTTAACCAGGCTATACCAGGCATCCACTGTTTTTAAATCCATCATCATAGGAGCTGCGTAGGTGCTCCCTGAAATGGCCACGAAGGAGATAAAGCATAAACTTGGTGTTCTCGGCAGCTGTCATGCACCACTTAGATGCTTTCTGTTGTGCTCTAACAGAAGCTTCCATTCTCCTCCATCTCCTTTAAATATGGTGTCACTTTGATGAGGAGCAAAGTGGCAGCTTGTGAAATAAGCTTACAATGTGATTTCTGCAGAGCAACTACCTGCAAAATATTATGATGCATGTATTCACTCAGGTCTCCAGCAAGAACTCATGGCCATCAGCTGTCAGAGTTGAGGAGAGGCAGAAGGAGGAACCTGATGTTGCAGGTGCATGGCAGCAAATTATAGTGATTAATACATATTTATACTAACTGACCTTGCTTACCTATATGTCATACAAATAGGCATAAATGAGCATTGTACTACAGACAGTTTATAGATTTGGGAAGCTATATTGCAGATTTGGGTAGCAGCATTATGTTGAATAAGAGCATTATTTGGATCTATAGGCATCCTGAGGATACACACAGTATGTGGTGAAATGTTTTGGTCTACCTTTCAAAGTGTGTACTCTTCCACTTAATTTAAATTATAAAAAGGCTAACAGCAGGATTACATATACCTGCATGTGTGACATGCTTATAGAAGTACTGACAACTAAGTTTTCCACAAAGCCGTAACAAACTGTTCCTGTACATTCCAGTCACTGTGTTATGGAAATTTTATGGCCTCTCTAAAGTATGTGCTAGCTATGGTGGGGAGTGCAGCAGTTATATGCTTACATATAACTTACTCATTCCCCAGAATGAACTATGGCAGGAGAATATCTCTGGCAATCAACAAAAGGACCTCAAATATCAGCATCTGGAATGAGTGTAATACCCCATACATACCTGTTAGCATGTACACCTCTTGCATGTGTTCTCTTATCTATCTTTATGGTTGGTGTACGGTGTTCCTCACAGCTGTCCCTATAACTTGAGCATGATCTAAATAGGTTACCCTTTCATCTGTAAATGTCATTCTCGCAATACCAGTAACATACACGCTATAACTCTGTGTCATGTGTTCATAGGTGTCTGCCTGTCTGAAGGATGGTATGGATGGCACATGCTAAACAATTTCAGCCCTGTTTAAAATTATGTCTTTCTGCAAACACACATGACATATAAACAGAACCTGTTGAGAAGGGGAGTGCTAAGCAGTCTTTGTGTTGCCATATGTGGTAGGCAGTGGTTCATAGCATAAATACCATGGGGTGGCTGACATAATAATAATAATAATAGTGACGTCCCTGTTCTGGGCCAGTAATCAAGGAGTCTCAATCCTCACCAAGGGCACTGCATCTGCACTGGCATTGCTGACCCCACTACGGTGCTGCATTATCATATATGCATGCAACCCTATGCTTTACCTTAATAACTTGCCATTTTGCTGGCTGTCTCAATGTAGCCATTTTGAGGGATTGTGATCTGTAACTATAGTGAATTTCCTTCCATACAGATAGGGTTGAAGTTTCTGCAGTGCCCATACTATGGCTAGACATTCTTTTTCTACAGCTGCATAACATTCCTCTGTGGGTTGGAGTCTACAGCTGAGATATACAACTAGGTGCTCTTCTCCCTCTGAGGTAACCTGGCTGAGTACAGCCCCCACCCCATAGTTTAAAGCATCCACCTGCACAACAAATGATTTGCTGTAATCTGGACTGGTTAACACAGGGGTCCTCGGAAAGCCCCTTTAAGCTTTTGAAATGCCAGCTCACAGGCTTGAGTCCACACTACCTTATCTGTCCTGTTTTTCCTTCTTAGGTTTGTGAGGGGAACAGCTATTGTACTATAATTCAGAATAAGCTTTCTATAGCACCCCACTGTCCCCAAGAATGCCCTCACCTACTTTTTGATAACAGCCTAGGAGTAGGCCACACCTGAATAGCTTCCACTTTGGCAGGTTCTGGCCTGATCTTACCACTCCCCACTCTATGTCCCAGGTAGGAGACCTCTGCCATACCCACCTGATACTTACTGGGCTTTATGGTTAACCCTTCCCTTTGCAGTCTGCCCAGGACCTCCCTGACATGCTGAAGGTGCTCTTGCCAGGAATGGCTGTAGATAGCAATATCATCTAGGTAAGCAAGGGCATAATCTCCTGCTTCTGCTAGGATATTAAATACCACCCTCCGGAAGGTTGCTGGGGCATTTTTCATCCCAAAGGGCATCTTCATGAACTGAACTCATATAATCTGAAATGAGTCACAAAGGCTGACCTGTCTATAGTGGTGGGAGTTAAGGGCACCTGCCAGTAGCCCTTGTTCAGATCAATAGTGCTCAGATACTTAGCCAAACTCAACTATTCTAAAGCTTCATCTGTCCTAGGCATGGGGTAAGCATCTGATTCTGTGTGACTATTTAATTTTCTGCAGTCCACATAGAATCTAATCCTGCAATCTTTCTTTGGTACCAGCACCACTGGGGAGGCCCAGGGACTGCTGGATTCCTGGATTACTTCCAGTTCCAACATTTCCTGTATCTCCTATCTCAGAGTCTGTCTCACTTGCTCAGGGACCCTGTAAGGGGCCTGCTTAATAGGCCTTTGGGGTCCTGTATCTATATGGTACTGTACCAGGTGGGTGCACCCAGGTTTCCCAGTGAACATGCCTCCAAACTCATCTAACACTGCTCGGATTTCTGAATTCTGAGTAGGGGATAGCTGCTAGGACATTGCCACCCCTTCCACTGAGGTGTCAGTCCGAGCCTCACTGAGAAGATCAGTCACCAGATCCCCCCTCAGACTCTTCCTGCCATCCACTGCAAATACTCAACACCAGGGCTTTCCTATCATGGTAATGTTTCATCATTTTAACATGGTGCATTTTGTTCCCCTGCCTCCTGCCAAGCAAGTTTACCATAATAGTTAACATCACTGACCTTCCTTACCACTTCAAAGGGTTCCTCTCAAGCTGCTTGAAACTTATTGTGTCTGACAAGAATGAGAACCATAATCTGCTGGCCCACAGCATGCTCTCAGGCTTGAGAATTCCTGTCATACCAGACCTTTTTCTACTGTTGGGCTCCTGCCAGTTTCTCCTGAGTCAAGCCCATGAGCTCCCTAAGCTTTGTCCCGAGGTTTAGCACATATACCACAACAGACTCCTTGTGGGATTCACACTCACCCTCCCACTCATCATGAATCAAGTCTAAAGCCCCCCCTCACCCTATGCCCATACAACAACTCAAAGGGTGAAAAACATGTGGATTCCTGGGGTATCTGTCTGTATGCAAACAGCAAATGGGGCAAATATTTGTCCCTCTCTCTCTCTCTCTCTTAAACTGGTCTACCAATGCTCATAACATGATCTTTAGTGTAAGGTTTAACCTCTCTACAAGATCATTAGTCTGGTGGTGGTAGGGATTGTCTTTAGGTGTTTCAACCCACAGAGTTTCTACAAATAAGTCAGCAGGTCTAACATGAAATGGGCACCTATGTTAGTCAGTTTGTCTTTTGGGAAACCTACCCTGCTGAAAATCTCTAACAAAGCATTTGCCAACTTCTCTGCCTTGATGGAGGATAGAGCCACTGCTTCAGGGCATCTAGTAGCATAATCTACTACCACCAGGATATACTTCTTCCCTGTGGAACTTAGGGTATGAAGAGGCCCCACAATATACATAGCTACCCTCTGAAATGGCTCATCAGTCACATGTAAAGGCATCAAAGGAGCTTTGACCTTGTCTCTTGCTTTGCCTTCTTTTTGGCACTGCTCACATGTCCTGCAGTACCCTGTTACATTCCTTGCAATTCCAGGCCAATAAAAGTTTTGCATAATACATCTCTTGGTATGCTTTGTGTCCATATGACCTGCAAAAGGGATGTCATGGACTATGGCTAGAAGTGCCAGATGGTAGGATCTAGGCACTACCAACTGCTGTATTACCTCACCCTCTAGCCCTCCCTCAGGGGTCCACTCTCTATGCAGTAACCCTTTGTTCCAGTATATAGACTACCCTCTTCCTTGAGAATCAGGTGCTTCCTTAGATAGCTCCCTCCCTCAAG
This sequence comes from Protopterus annectens, assembly GCF_019279795.1. Lineage (NCBI taxonomy): Eukaryota > Metazoa > Chordata > Ceratodontiformes > Protopteridae > Protopterus > Protopterus annectens. The sequence continues at coordinate 1,779,755,335 of NC_056737.1, forward strand.
CCTCGTAATATAGAGTTCGAGAGCTGAGCCTGTCTCAAGTCATTCTTTGTGATCCTTCCCAACTCTCCTTCCACACGAAGTCTGGTATCCTCTGACAGCGGTGCCTCACTGTCAGCCTGCATACTACCACTCACCTCTGCCCTTGCTGTTGCTATGTCCAAGGGAATATCAGTACCTACCAGCAGTTGTGGCTCATCTTCAGGCTCACTGCTACAGGGTAGCTCCCTCCCTGAAATAGCTATATCACCAGCCCCAGTTTTAGGTGTAGGGTATGTCTGGGTCTCCCCCAGGCTACCGGCCTCATATGCCTGTCTCCAAGCCTGACTGCATGTAACTGCATGCGCACAAGGTAATGCATTATCAAAATCATTCCCTATCAAGACATATGCAGGGATATCCTCAAACACACCTACTTGCTTGCTTCCTTTTCTACCATCTCAGTCAAGGTGAACCCTGGCCAAAGGCATTTGGAATGGGGTCCCTCCTAAAGCTCTGACTGGAGTGGACTGCCCAAGCAAATACTGCTCATTTGTAACCCCTGCAGGCTTCACAATGGTTATGTCAGAGGGTGTGTCTTTCTTAGGAGTGGCCTGTTTTCCATCCACAAAGTTGTTGTTGTTGTTGTGTCTTTCGGCTTTTCCCAGTTAGGGGTCGCCACAGCGGAACTCCAGTCCGCTAATGATTGGCAGTTGATTTTTACGTATCGAGTTGCCAGCCCTGACGCACAACCTTCAACGAAAGAATGCCCATTCACGCATGTCTCCATGGAGAAGACACTCTAGCTGAGAGTCGAACCGGACAGCGTCTTACTGTGAGGCGACAACGCTACTGCAGCACCACCACCGTGGATATTGTTTTCCATCCACAAAGATAGGATATAAACTCCTGTGATAGTCTGGTATCCATTTTGTCTCCAGACAACATACCACTGGCATACTGTTATTCTCACTTGCTGGCTCTCCCACCTTTTGTTCCCCACCTTGCTTCCATGGATATCTGTATGCTACATGGCCCCACTGGTTACATTTAAAACATTTAACCCTTGATCCTGGCCATGCACCTGAACTAGTGGCTTCTCCTGTTACTGGTGGACTTTGTTGGGGTGGTTTAGGCTGCCCACCATGGGTTCCCTTATATCCATGTGTAGCACAGGTATCCCCTTCTTGTGCAGTGATGCCCTGCTCTCTAAGTAGAGATCCCCTTTTTCCCCAGCTCATCTACAGAATTACATTCCTGTCTGCTAACCAGATTTTAGTGCAAAGTGCTAACAGCTTATTCCCTCACCAAAAGGTCTGCCAGGCTTTCAAAAGTTGTGACCTGACACTCACTCACCAACCTGTGAAAATAAGTGTTTAACTCAGCAATATAATTGCATACACTTTTATCTGTCTTGCGTCTATGCTCATGAAACTTTTGTCTGTAAACTTCAACTAACAAAAAATAACTAAAACTGTTGTGAAAATAAAACTCTGTATGTTTACCTTCTGGCTGCTGAGAGTACACACACCTTCAGTAACTACTGCATACAGGCACTTCTATGGGTGAGGGTTGTAAAGGCTCCAGGGCCATTAGCCTAGTACACACCTATGAACCTACAGATGTTCAATAAATATGCCACCACTGTCACCAGTATGTGACATCCCTGCTCTTGGCTAGTGATCAAGGAGTCTCAGTCCTCACCACGGACACTGGTGAGGGATATTCACTTGGAACAAAAATAGATACACACAGTATCTCCAGATGCAACTTTCTGTACAAAGCTCAATTTCCCTTAAGAGCACACAGGGAACACACTGCTGTCATGGAGCTGGGTTTCCCCCTCTCTCACTGGGCCGCAAATAAGACTCCATACTGATCACAGCAGTAGAGTTGAGTCCTCAGCCGAGTGTTTCAAGCCAAGTCCTCCACCACCCTCTCTGTGAAACCAGTGTTCTGTGTCCCTGCTCCAAGTAGCTGACACACACACACATGCACACACACGCACACACACACACACACACACACACACACACACACACACACACACACACACACGCACACGCACACGCACACACACACTTTGAGATTTGATTTACACACACACACTCACACACACAACTGGGAAAGGCTAGCACAAATTTACCAGCCATACCCCTTCTGCCCACACTATAAAGTAGATACCGCCACCAGATCACTCCAAAGCCAGCTATTCTAAGGATTTTACCAGAGTATCCAATTATACTGAGCAAAGTTAATACTAATACAAATGACAGTATTTGACCAATGAAGCATGGCTTTCAGGAGTAGCCACAGTGTCAGTAAATAAATATAAGTATTCTCAAAGGTTAGAATTCTGTAAAATATCAGCCACAATAGAAAGTTTAAATATATTTAATAATAAATAATAAAAGGACATGAAAATACTAAATATCTATTTGCAATAAACAACAAAGTTTCAAATATAGGAAATATCAAAAATAACAGAGATGAATAAATTCATACAAATACAGAAAAACAGTACTTAACTAATCTCGCTATATTTTCCTGACTGATCTAAAGAATTACTATTCCCTGGTTACTTACTAAAGCAAGACAAGATGAAGTGGGTTTTGTGATCCTTCTTTGTCAAATTTCAAAAACAAACTGCCCTGAAACTTCTATCTCATCTAGTATTAAAACATAATTTCAGTGCTGGATTACAGAATGACACCAGATACATCTGGTCACCTGACTCCTAGATCCCACACTACCCCTTTACTAGAAACTTGCGCATATGTGCTATAATACATACACATAGAGCTTTGCTAAGATGTGTTACATTATCTGGAAACTATAAAACCATTTCAAAAATTTCCACTATTCCAGAGTATCAATTTGTTCACCCCTAAGGACAATGCTGCATTCATAACTGTAAAATACAGTCTTTATAGCCTAAACCAGATAATTTAATTTCAAACTATTTTTTAATTGGAGTGAGATTAACCTCTTCTTTTTTAGTATCCTCTGTTACAGTGTATTCATTTCACCAGTTACAATACACTCTGATACACAGGTGTATTTCTTTTCTGTCCAGCAGGACTCAGTGTTGGCACATTTTAACACAATCTTCTTTACAAATAATTTTTTTCAACACAAGCATCTGTACAAATCAGCTTAATCTATAGATGACATATAATTCTTTACAAATCTCCAGCTAGCTATGCTGGCATGCGTTACACATCCACTGCACCACTTCTCCTGACATAGCTGCAATACCTCACATCAATACATCAATAATTCCCATTTGTTAACTAGGTAGGCCCACTGGACATACAGTCCTTTTCAAGAGTAACCTAGGAATGATTGCAAAGTAGACAAATGAGGGCAGAAGGAATCAAAACCTGCACTACAGATAATTAGAGCTTACAGCTTTAACCTTCTGCACCAACTGCCAGACACACTTCACATCAGTGTTGTAAATGTGATGCCCACATTTTTGCTGTGCCAATGCAAGGGTACATTCCTTTTTAGATGAGAGGTCAACCATTAGGGTGGGATGACTTATAAGCATCAGTATGACAGAGCCAGAGGAATTTTTAGTTCTAGAATTGTCCTTGGAGGAGTAAACACTGACATCATGATGAACACATCCTCATGTGTCTGAGCAGATGAAGCAGCAAGCTGGTACCACTTGTGGAAAATGTCTGAAAAATTGCACTGAACATCCAGTGTGTAGGCCAGTCACAGCAACTATTAGCAGTGTTTTGTTTTAGACACATCTGGTATCCAACCATGTGAGGATAAACGCAGAGGTAAGATGGGTTTGTAAGGGGCATCTGGCATAAACATTTTTAACGTGCATACCACAGGAGAATAGTTTTGGAACCAGTACCTATGTTGACTCTTGTGTGTCATTTGTTGTGTATTCACAGGGAAGAAAACTACTACACTGATGCCCATAAAGGCTGGTGCACAATGGCAGTCTAATATTGGCACTTGTGATGAGTCTGCTGATGCTGATGATGAGACACAGATAAATGAGCCACAATCCAATGCTGCAGTGGTACAGTCTCTTTGCCGTGTCTGTTTCCATCCTGAGTTTGCATCTGCCTGATATACTGTAGGTGTGTCCTTCACCCACACAAAAGCATGAATCTATACTACAAGAATACTCACAATCCCCATCAAGAGAGGGATAGATACCCTTGGCTCCAATCACCACCACCATCAAAAATGGTCCTTCTGTGGTTGTATCAACAGATGCTTACACTGCATCTGTAGTGGGTATATCCACTATTTTGAAGCCTTGAAGTGGTGGGTCATGCTGTCACATGTCTAAGGCAGCTCTTGAAATGCAGACTATACTTGAGATTAACCAGTAGATGTGACATCTGTGAAATGCCAATACAATTAATTCAAGCATGTTCCTCATTGTTGTGCTGTATGGCATCCATGAAGATATGGAGGCCAGGGACATAGTAATGACTGGTTATTGACTTGCTGTGGTGTTTCATGACACAAGTCACAGCCATGCCCATGCCATATGGAGGTTTGCCAGTGAAATCATCACCACACTTACAGGGAGCATTGTCCAATTTTGAGGAGGATACATAACATGGATGGCTTTGTATGGGGGTCATCATGGGGTATATAGTCCTCAAATGCAGCTGGATGTGTACCATGACACTCACCCTCCTTTGGCAGTACACATCTTGAGTGGACCTCATCAATGTTACTGTCCTGCAGTTGCTCCTCATTCCTTTCAAGGGGATCACAAGTCCTACTGCAATAAGTCAGAATAATAGTTACAGACCACTGTCATGTACTGGCACCCTAAATACATTGTAGGAAGAAGTTTTCTGTGATATAGAATACCCATCACCTCTGGATACATGTCTCTGATGCTGAGCTTCTATTTTCTATCTAAAGGGGAGTGAGCTAGGGCTATGGTTTATGATATTTGCAGTGCTCTGGATATTATTAGATTGGTAAAAGATTGGTCAGTGAATACAGAATGGAATACTAAAAAGACTCTGCAGGAAATATTGTTAGGGTTTTCTTTGATAATGCCTTTATTCATTTGATTAGTGAGTTGGACATGCCCTTTCAGACTATTTTCAGACATAATCTTAAAGTAGAAAAATAACTAATATAATGGATTATGCACTCAAAACGTAAATGTGAGAAAAAGGCTTGGTGTTGCTACAGATTACCAGGCAGAGTAGGACCTCCAATAGCTAAGAAACTGCATCATTTTTTTTCAGCGGATAAGGACTACTTGGCCCACCTCATCTGTACATTATTCTACATAATCTGTAATTAACATCAATTGTCAACACACATTATCTAATTCTTTCTATACCTCATTAGAACAAATATAGCTCTGTCCATCAATTAATGAATCATTTTACTTTGTTCATTTGGGACCAGATGACTGAAGAGAACATTTTAAAGATTTGATTTCCATGTTAGGTTTTGCTGCTCACATCTCCCATTCAGGCTGCCTCTCTTACAATTAACTCCAAGCTTTCAAGACCTTCCCCCTAATCCTAATCCATGCAGGGATACACCCCCCCCCTCAACACACACACACACACACACACACACACACACACACACACACACACACACACACACACACACACACACACACACACACACACACACACACTTTAAGCTTTGTCTATTTTAAGTAACTGCAGTGTTTCAAACTGAGAATATTATAATGCAACTAGTTCAAATGTTCTGTTTGGTTACCTAGTTCATATTGCCTTCTTCAAGATGGTCCTTGATAGACTAAATGAATATCCACTGGAATTCCTTGATTTCTGTACAGTGGATCTTTTGAGTTTCACCACAGTTTTTGATCCCACAACTATGTTACAAAATGTATTGTTGACATCTATCCATGACCCATGTTTGTGAATATTCAAAGTAGTTTCAAATCATCTCAGTCTGCCTTCCATTTGTTCTAGATTAGCCATTCCTCAGAATGATGCCACTCAGGTTGCAAAAGTCCTTTGAATTACTTTCTTTTGTTTCTGAATTCTCTGTTTTATTTTTTAGTGTATGCATATTTAATTATATTCAACTACTAAAACACATAAGATCCAATGAGAAAGGACAGCTGAGTGGAGGACAGCCACTGTCATCCCTTTACACAAAGGTGGAGTGTCCATTAATCCAGGAAATTATAGATCCATCAGCCTAACTAGCCTGATCTGCAAGGCCATGGAACGGATTATCATGGACATCATTAATAAGGACATTGGCAACCTCCAAACACTTGATCCGACACAGTTTGGCTTAATCAAGGGAAGGACATGTCTGTTAAATTTGGTCAACTTTTTTGAGACAGTCACCAAAGCTATGGAGGAGGAAAAGACAGTGCACACCACCTACCTTGACCTGGCAAAAGCCTTTGACACTATTCCCCACTCAGGCATAATAGCTAAACTCTCTCAACTAGGCATCGTATGTTTCCACATGGGTAGCTAACTGGCTCACTGATAGAACCCACCTAGTCAAAATAGGCAAAGCCACCTCAAGCAGTAGACGTGTATCGAGTGGCATACCTCAGGGTTTGGACTTGGGGCCTCTATTATTTGGGATATACGTTTCTGAGATGCAGGCCAAAACCAGTGGGCTATGGCTGACTAAGTTTGCTGATGACTGCAAGCTGGGTGCTGTCATAAATTCCCTTAGTGACATGAGCATCCTCCAAGAGGGTCTCACCCAAACAAATGACTGGTGCCAGAAACATGGCCTCAAGCTGAATACAAAAAAATCCATCATCATCCCCTTTGGGGAGAGTGACGTCCCCACAAATTATCACATTAATATCAATGTCCTAAGCACGCAGTCAGTTGTGAGGGATTTGGGCACCCAGATTGAGAGCAACCCGACTTTTGACCACCATGTTCCTTCTATTGTATGGAAAGCTTTCTACATGACCCACCTCATAAGTAAGGATATCTCATCCAGGGACAAGGAGGTTATAACATCCCTGTATTCTTCCCTTATAAGGCTCATTATTGAGTACAGCATCCCATTCGGCATGTATCTCACAAAGCACATGCAGCAGCTGGAGAGACCACAGAGGTTTCTCACCAGGAAAATCCAGAGTCTCAAAAATCTACCAAACACATGTAGGCTAAAAGCCCTATCCCTGTACTCTCATACAGACTCCTCAGAGGTGACCTCTGACATACAAGGCAATCTCAGACCCTGCCTTGATGGGACTGCTGCATATCTACAAGTCAAGCTCCAGTTGAGTAACCCACACACACAGCCTCAAGCTGGTCTGTGACATCAATAGGACTTGTTGGCAGGACAGATTTGTGTCTCAGAGACTCCCCCACCTGTGGAATAGACTCCCTCTCCACGTCAAGCAGAGTATCTCTTTACCCCTTTTTAAGTGCAACCTGGATAACTGGATGGGAAATAGAAAATACATCCCTGGGATTCCATTCATGTCCCTGCTGGACAAGGGCATAGGGTGCTGATTTGTCTATACATGGGTTAAACTCTTGGCTAGCCTTATAAAGGCCTCAGGACCAGTAGCCTAGTAACTTCCTATGATCCCATGATTCTATGACTCAGGAAGTCAAATTTTCCTCAGTCTTCAATATTAAAAATGCATCTTGTGGTGGGAGGAATTACCTTACATGCTGGAAATACCCTGCCGCCAAACTGAATAGAATTTACCATAAGTTACTAGGATGTCAGAAGAAAACACATTTAGCTATTTCAGTACTTATTTTTAATAACTCTTGAATCAGTCCGACATGTGCTCATCAAACTCTCATCCCTCATTTTTTTGTCACTGACCACAGCATCATGAGACAATGGAAAAGGGAAGCAAGAGCTGAAGATAATGCACGCCATTCAGGCAGAGTTAGGAATTAATTTGAATGCTTCTGCCCAATGCTGCCTACAAATGTAGTACTACACATTTGTTAGTGAGCTTATACACCTTTGAGTCTCCAGTGTGGTAGCTACAGTTATAGTCCATCCCAAATAGTGCTTTTGTGACAGGACTTTTGTTAGTTCACTCTTCCTGAGTGGGCAAGTCAGCATCAGGCTTTCACTCCCACACCTACCCTACAAGTTTCTTCAGCACCCAGACTTGTAGTCAAACCTCTGTTATGGCAAAAACGTCATCTAAGTCAGGTGGATGCTTTTTTATCCAAATTCATCCAGAGAATGGATATGGAGAATCTCAGTCTGAGTTGGACAACCATGAAGCTTTCATTTAAGTAAACAAAGTATTCCTGCACCAGTCTGTCTTTTAGATTGATATTTGTTCATATTTCTAAAGTAGATAAGTTGCTCAAACATAGAACAAAATAAACATTTGTAAGTCTTCAGATAAGCTGCCAACATAGACAGTATTTGTACCTGGCTGAGGCAATTTCCACAGTAGAACACTAATTGTTTACACATCAGGTTTTCATTACATCAATAAATTGTTGTAAAAATGATGAATCAAGAGAAAAAAGTAAAAGAAAATTGTATACCAGTCCCAAATTTAAAAATTCATTATTTAGAATGCAGAGAAAGCAAAGAAAGAAAGAAAGACAATAACATAAAACCAAAGACACAGCTCCATAGAAAGCATTTAGGTTTTAGGTCTCAGTTATCTAAGTGAAGAAACATTTTTAGAAAATTATTTAGGCCCTCAGCTGTTATTTGTTAAGAAACTAGTGAGTCTTTTACTAGATCATTTGACTCTTTTATCCAATAATGAAGGTAATTGTGTCATCCATTGTGATGGCTAGGAAAGTAGATTTTCATACAGCTTTAACTTCCTATCACGTACTATCGGTGATTTTTCCTTAACACGCTGGGAGAAGCAATGGCATGTCTGAAACAGAAGCATGCCCACTAACACTCACAAAGCAGCTATCCACAACTGACAGGATGGCTTTGCATGGGGGAGGGGGGCATTATGGGTTATATGGTCTTCAGCTACAGCTGTATGTACACCATGCTGTGCCAGCCCTTGCCATGGGTATCCATGACACTCACCTTCCTTTGGCAGAACACATCATCAGTGGATCTCATCAATGCCACTCTTCTGCAGTTGCTCCTTATTCCTTTCAGGTGTAGTTTTCATGTATTTTCATGCTTTCTTGTCATCACCCTCATCATCCTGTTAACATGTTCAGCACCCACCTTACTCTTTCCTTTGTCTTGCTTATGCTATTAATTTTTTTCATCTCCCACTTCTCTACTTCCTTCCTCCAATGTCAAAAAGGCAAAAAACTGCAACAACCTCAAAACTGCCACAAAAGAAGGTTTATAAAGAAAAAATCTGAAGGTCCTATAGGGCCAGATCCTTCCCCTGTCATTACAACTCTACCTGATAATAGTGCAGATATTGCAGACTAAATAATGGAAGATTTAATTAAATTAGAACATTCCATCATTTATAAATGTGGTTTTCATCATGCTTCCTTACTGACTCAAGCCAGTGGAGGATGAATCTCACAAAAGTAAGGTTCTATTAACTAATGTAAGAGCTCTCTTGATTAGATTTTGGAATGTGATGCCACTAGAACTCCATACTCTCTTTTCAGAAATTTATTTTTGATGGTTAAGGCTAGGAACAGCTGATAGGCATTATCATGTAGTACTGGGATTGATTTCTTCCATCCACTTGCAAACTATGTGAGTCTGTTCTGTTTAAGAGTCAAAGGGAAACATATATAAAAGATGTTCCTTTGCTGTCAAATGAAGGGGTAAGACCCAAACTATTAGTAGATCACTGATATGCCTTAGATCTCTGTATCCCACGAAGGCATACAATCTCCCATGTATGCATACTATATTGATAATACCCCCTCTCTAAGTATGTGACTAAGTGTGGGAAGAAACTGGTCTTGAGCAGCTGTTGCTATAAATGATGCCACAATACAAACAGAAAGTGATTAATTTCAATAACTGGCTTTATAACTGGTGTCATTTTAGGGAGATTCAATGTTTGTGTGTGTCACCTTGTGGATAGAGACAGTTGACAGTCCTGCTTTTTCACCAGGAATAGCCTGTATTTCTTCCTACAGAGCTTCCATATATCTGCCAAACACTTCTTACTCCCACAGCGCCTTTTTAAATACATAGTCTTCTAGACCTTCCAACTTAATGCATTTAAATTAAGCATGTATAAAGCTGGCACTGCTCAATGGTAGGAGTCTGAGCAAGAAAAGGCTCAACCCTGAGAAATTTCTGACCCTTGAGCACATATTCATTAGTACACTTACTAAAACGCAGTCCCAGTATTGTGAAAATATTCCCTATTTACCTGGGATTGGCTCCTAACATTCACTCAGATTGTCTGAAAATTTTGGGAGAGCATCTGAATTCATTCATAACTCCATCACCTCAGAAGAAATTTAGCATGATAATGACCTCAAACTCATAAATAAACAAGTGTCAGTAAACAAATCAAATTCTGGTACTGTTATGAATTATAAAACCCCTTCTATGAATCATACTGGCCATGATCTCTACCTAGACCAACTTGAACACTTAACTATTGATCTAAATACAATTTTATATATTTGCCTATTTATATATCAGTCTGTGATTACTGGGAAAGTCCATTTGGCAAAGCTACATTTCAGCAGAGGCTAGGGGAGAAAAGCTTCACATTACATCCATTTGAATGAACTAACAGTATAAATATATTAGAATACACAGGATTACATAACATAACAGGTGATTACCATTTTGCATACACTATAAAATATTTACTGTATGTTAAGTTCAGAACATCTATAGAACATAACATATGGAACATGTCCAACTCACATCAGTAGAATATTCAGTATTATACAATGACCGGCCATTAACATTCCAAAACGAGCACACTGATTGGTCAGCCCAAGCAGCGTGCCCGTTGTAAATCTGAGCATATATCAATGGAAAAAGGTCTGGTTGCCTGGACTTTTTTCCATTAATATATGCCATCAAAATTTCACTTTCTTTCCCTTAAAAAAATAAATAAACTTGCAAAACTGGACACTTGAAACCACCGAGAGAGAGATGTGAGAGACAAAAATAAAAGAATAATCAGGTACATTATGAAAAACTAGAGAAACATACCTGATTATCCATTTATTGTCTATGTCCCATCTCTCCCATACCTTCAAACCTTCAAAGTGTCCCAGTATCTTAAAAAAAAAACAGCAACAGAGATCTTCCTTTCTCCATTGCTTCCTATATACAGCACCCATCACTCAGCACTGATGTACTGCATAAGCATGGGAATAAAAGTCCCATATGCATACACAGTCCATCAAAAAATGCAGTGGGATATCCTCAGAAAATGGAAGAACACCACAGAGCCATCATACAATGACATTATTTAAGAAAAGTAAGTAATTTTCTGAAATAATGTTATTGTATAATAGCAATAGCCAACTCTGTGGTGTAATATATTGAAGATTTACCCATGGTTGTCTTTGTTTAATCACTTGGGCTGTCACCTTGTGATTAAACCACACCAATCATGAGTACATTTCCAATATACCACACCAACATTGTCGGTTATTGCAATATTATTTTACAAAATATGTACATATTCCCATTGTATATTAGTACACAGACAGTAAATAAGACATATGTATAACTTATCCAAACACTTCCCACTTAAGACCCATGAACAGTTGATTACTACAGTAAAAGTGTGAGAATTTAGTGATATGTGTTTGATTTGACTGTATGAGGTGGGAAATTAGTAAAGAGGTTGGTACAAAGGCATGTTGTAATACAGGTATGATTTCACTGGGATTTAAACTATAACTGGAAAAAGATGTAAGATAAGAAGGGGTCTTATACATGCAAGGCCATTTGCTTGAGAAATGTATCTTCAAAGGTATTTTAAATTGAGATGAGGTGAGATATTTTTGAAGTCTGATGAAATCATGTTGCACAGTTTAACAAAATATACAGGGTACATGCAGTCACCATTATTATTTTTAGATGTTTCATTCAGCAAAATTTGCTGAGGGGTGTACCAGTTTAATAACTTGATGGTAGCAGGATATCTGTCTGATGTATAATGGATGCTGTGGGCAGTCTTAATGTGAGAAAAGGCTCATAGGTTAGATAGCCTCAGCCAGTTAGGGAAGTGAAGTGCCACAAAGTTGTATTTGATTGATGTGGTTACTTGCGAATTTTGCAATTTTTTTATTATATTGCTCCATCTAGCTGAGATGCCTGTAGACTAATGAAAACTGATAAGGCATACAGGAAACTAGAGAGTAGATAGGTCTGAGTTATCATCGTGTGTGCATATTCTGGTATGAATGGTTTTACTTTATAGAGAACTCTCAGTTTATGGTTAGTTTTTTTGAACTGCATGATGGTTGAGCTAATCAAATTGTATTCTGTGGTTTATTATTACTCGTACAGATTTCATATTTTGTACTAACTCATTTCTAATATTATTAACGGATAATACTGTTAAGTCACAATCGTTTCATTTCTGAGTTGGCGGTGAACATGCCATTAGTTTAGTTTTGTTTGTAATTAGCAGTAGCTCAGATTATCTCAGTCATTTTTCAGTTTTTGAAAAAGAATGCTGCAGGTCATCTTGGAGCTGTCTGATTGAACAAGCAGCATATATTTGTGTTGAGTCATCTGAATATTGGATTAGATTTTCTGGTAGAGAAATGGTATGCATTTTATTTCTAAATATATTAAATAGTAGAGGTCCTAATAGTGAACCTTGTAACACACCAAATGTTACTTGTTGTAATGACAGCTCATCAGCCCAGTGGACATAGTGTGTTAGAACAATAAGATAACCTATAAACCAATTGATTATATTGGTTGTGAGGCTTAATTCCTTGAGTCTAAGCAAAGGCATGGGATGTGAAACTGCATCAAATACTTTGTACAGGTCTAATAGTAGGGATGCGACCATTTCACCTTGATTTCATCTACTGTGAATCTAGTTTATGAAAGTTAATAAAACCATATCAGTGCTATGGCCTGGCCTACATCCATTATGTGTTGTGGAAAATAGCTTGCTCTCTGTTTGGTAGTTGATCACTTTATGTGAATGCATTTTTCAAGTATTTTATATAAAGGGGACAGGATGGGTATAGGTTTGCAGTTCGTTAGTTCAAGTGATTTGCTATCTTTATGTAAGTGAATAGAACTGGATTATTTCTATGTGTGGGGGAACTATTTTGTCTTGGAGAAAGAGATTTATAGGTAAAGACACTGGGTATCCAATGGCTTCTGCAGATATTTGAGATATTCTACTGGTGCATTATCATCTGCAAGGAACATGGGTTTATGTTTTTGAATAAGTTTTTTTATCATGTTGGCAGGAGTTGCAGTAAGTTAGAAGGTAATAATATCAGCATCCTTGTCACTTACCAACATGTTGCATGCATTTAATTTATTAAGGGAGTTAGCAACATTTATGTAGCATGAGTTAAATCTGTAAAAGTAAAGGCTTGTGATTTTTGACCATGTTGGATAAGCTTATTAACTGTTGTCCAAAACTGTTTTGGAATTTTGTAGTTTTTTTTCCTGTAGACTAGTACAGTAGTTCTGATTAGCCTTTATTATAGTATTCTTAGTTGGGTTTTATAAGAGTTAATATTGTTGCAGATTGTTGACTGTTTGTTTTTATTTTAGTAAATGCCAGTATTTGTATGCTTTATCTTTATTATGTATTAACTTTTTTATCTCTGGTGTAAGCCACAGTGCATTATGTAATCTGATTCTTTTACTGCTATGAGGTGCTATGGAATGTATAATAGAGAGGAAGGTTTTGCTAAAGTAAATTGCTTTGACAATTAAAGACCAAGTTTTTAATAGTTCCCAGTGGTTTTGCTTAAGGATGAATTAGACAATTTCCTTATTTAATTTGACTGTATTACTGACAATTTTTTATTGGATATTTCTATGCATTTTGGTATTATGCCATTTTGCAAAACCAGAATGTGATCACTAATGGCATCAAACATAATTCCTACATGGGACATTTTTACTGTCTCTGGTGTTAGCAACCAGTCCAAAATGCTTTCTTTTGTTCTAACTTTATCTGTCCTTGTTATCATACATATTACCTGGGTTAATCCATGCAAAATTATAGTAGAGGGAATAGTTGTGTGGTTATACTTGAGACTATCAATATTAAAGCCACCCAAGATTATTACTTCAAGTGAAATGTTTGTAGCTATTCATGACAATACTTCTTCAGAAACTGGATTGTCTGCACTAGGAGGAGATAAATACAACAGTGGTATACAGACTGATTATTTGGAGTTCATTTTAAGTTTATCTGCCAAATCTTTAACACCATTAATGCCTGACATTTGTATGGCATGCTTGCTAGGTTAAAATCTTTTGAATATACAATGGCTATGCCTCTACTTGTTTTTCTAGTATGATCATTACAAATAGTATCATATCAGAGGATATAGTATTCCATCATCTTTGGTGTGTGATTTAAGCCAGGTTTCTGTTATTGTAATTATGTCAGGAGTATACAACGATATCCAGTTATGCTGGTCTGTTATATGTTTCTGTATATGATAGCCATTTATATGACATATTATATCCCTGATATGCTGCTCTAAAAAGGTGCATTAGGATTGTTCAACACAGTCCACTGGATTTAATAAACTCTGTGTAGGAATAGCGTGATTCCTACATGAAGTGTATCGTGGACATGTCTGCAGCTCCCCCTCAGCAGTGCGCCTTGCACATTAATGAAGGTGCGCTACTAAGGGAGAGCCACGTACACGGTTACTGAATCAGTGCTCGGGGGTGTGTTACACTTCTTGCAGATGCGTAACACACCCCTTACACTGTGAAAGTGCCGTACAGCACTACAACATTGCAGAAAGTGTCCTTGGACACTTATTTATGTAGTAATCGATTTATTACACACAGGAGGTGTGTTATAGTGTCTGTAACACACCCCCTGCAATGTCAAAGTGCCATATGGCACTAAAGCATTAAAGAAAGTGTCCTCAGACACTTATTAATAATTATTAGATATATTTTACACAGGAGGTGTGTTACAATGTCAGTAAAACACCCACTGTACTGTCAGAGTGCTGTACAGCATGGAAATAATCAAATGTGCAAATGTGAGTTTCCCTTTTAAGTTTATTTATTTTGTTTTATGTATTTTTTTTATTTTTGTCAAGTTTAAACATAGCTAAACATGTTTGCGTGGGGCGGCGCGTTGCTCAGCAGTGCTTAAACGTAATGAAAAGCTATATAGAAATGTATAGCTGTAATCTTCACAGCTGAGTTAGCTGAATGGTTAGAGGCACAGCTTTGTGTGCAGTAGATGCATGGTTCGAATGCCATGACAAGCTGTTCAGCTTTTATATCAGAAAGCATTCCAGTTTATATTTCTATTTTTTTATTGCCGTAGCTACTGATATTTGTCAACCAGGTTAGTACAGCTGGTCCAGAATCCCAGTGTTAGTGGAGATATGAGGTGAAAACCTCCACTTAAACACAAGTGTCTAATACAGTTCAGTCACACAGCAAGGTAATGTAATTAAAGTACATAGGGTGAGGTCATGTAAAGTAAAATACAAACACATAATAATAAAGTATCAATAATGAGTAATTAATACCAATATATAGTTGTGTTATTATGTAAAAGTCTTGTTTCTCTTTAGCTAAATTTTGCTAAGCACTGCTAAGCCAAGCTAAGCAATGCCTAAACAGGACCTGTCTTAGCAATAGTTAGCAATGTTCAGCTCTGCTTAGCTGGTTTGAGCATTGCTAAGTAGTCCCCTTCTAAGCAATCCTCAGCTAAGCTAAGTGGATTTGCACACCGCTAAGCACTGCTAAGCATTTGCCACTTTAAGCAATGCTCAACTCAGCTTAGTGGGTTTGCCCACTGCTGAGCTTTGCTTAGCATTTTTAAAAATGGTCCAATGGTGGCAAAGGGCAGCAAATTAGCCTTTTTTAAGCTGAATAGGTGGGATATAGCCAGAATTTGTTGAAGTTTGACCCATGCAGGAGCTACGGCAGGAGCCGGAGAGAGAGGGAGCTTTTGGGTGCAGCACTGGGGCATGTTGGAGTCCAGGGTCATGGTTGGACTCCTAGTGAAAGACCATGACATCAGATTGCTGTAGGGCCAATACCAGGGCTTTGAATACAAGTCTTAGGCCTGGGACCATCTGGCACATGAGCTCACCAATACCACTGGAATACCCCACACTGGTGAGCAGGTGCATCATCGTTATGATGACCTGGAGTGGAGGAAGGGGGTGCTCTTGGCCCAATGGATTCAAGATGCCCATGATGGGAATGCCCCAGAAGTTTGTAAGTATAGCAACTATTGCTTTATGAAATTTTAGCATGAATATGTGACAGACAGGTATGCATAATGGTGTGTTTTCCTTTTCACAGCTGCAGAGGAGAGGACTTGCAAATTAGAGGCCCACGCAGGGCGCCTAGCGAGGATGCACCGACAGTGTGGTGAGTACATACTATCTTGCAATATATAGTACAATAAATAAGAAAGAGTACATTCTTTACTGCCATTAGGTATAGTGTGTTCTGAGTGTACTGCAATAAATGTGTTCTTATACCCATATTGATATAACTGAATAATGCCAGGTACTGTGCAATACAGATGAAGGCATCAAACAAGCTACTATTGATGAAAGAAAGTTAATACTGTAGTAACAGTGTGTAGGAATGACAGAAGTATATACTGTATTAATACTAAGGATCTTGTAATAAAGTACACCATGACTGAAATTGTGAAGGTAATAAGTGACATTCATTCATCATCTACAGCTTATGCATTATAACTGAAGTCAGACTTTTGAACGTAATAAAGCACTGTGTCATGTCCCCCTCAATAAAGTTCTTTCCACCAACTGTTGTGTTTATTCTGGTCTGTTGTTGAAGAAATACAATTGTGCAGGTGCTCCACAGCAAATATGGCTATGACACCATGAAGTGAGTGAAGTTTTCCTGATAAAGAACTGTTATGCTAAAGTGTAGATGTGGAGCTGTACAACAAGATGCAATGCAATTTGATATATGTTATGCACTAAGATCTGAACATTGAATAGTAATGTGTAATGTATTATAGTGTGTTTCCCTCAGGATTGTCTTGTGTTAACCTTTGCATTTCAGCTATACGTATTCCTGAATGTAGGTATGCTGATGCAGGCAAGTATGAGACTGTAATAGCTGGAGACTGCAAATATACCATGTGCAAATGTATATGGGTCTTGTATGCAACCGGGCACCCCAATATCGTCTGTACAGATCACACATATTCACATCCACTAGGGGTTAAATGTGTACACCTGCATTCCAGGTATTAATACACAGTTCACCTACTATCTCTGGCATGCATGAATCTCATACATGTATGTTCAACTGTCACTGCAGTCTTCTGTGACACTCTACTTATATTACCAGGTCAGACTTTGTAACCAAGTGAGTTTTAGGCACAAATCAGAGAAGCAGCACACACTAGTGGCCCAGTAGCTCAGTGTGATAAAATAGATATGTTGTTCATTTTTGCACACACAGACCAGGGTTTGAACCCAGGTACTGGTACTAAGATGTATTTATAGTAACAGACAAGTAGTCCTGACTATTTGTCGAAACAAAAACCAAAAAGCAAACAACAGGAACATTCACTTGTTTAATAAAAACAAATTCAATAAAGCAAAGCTTTTGGGTTTCTCCTTCCTCAGTGCTTGGATAAAAGTGTTTCATAGAAACATTTAAATACTTAAGACATATACATCATGTGATACAGCCAGCCAATAAGAATAAAATACATATTAAACAATTAACAATATAAGTAATCAGTGCAACATTAACTGTTTCTTATGCAGTACTGGTTTTAAACTTACTGCATTATTCATTCCAGGGTATGCATCTGCCTTTAATCTCAAAATCCATGAAAATTATATATTTCTAGCATATTGTTTATATCTCCACCCCTATTATTTTAATGTATTACTTTAATAACTCTAAATTTGAAGAGATGTTCCAAGCCTTTATCCAACACATGTCTATCTAATGCATTAGTTGCGATATTTCTCTTTATTTCTGAGTTATGTTCAATAATACATTCCATCAATTTACTCCCGCATTGGACTTCTTTTTTATCTTTGACTATTTGTAGAAACAGTCATGTAGTGTTAACATATTTTCTCCACAGGGCTTGCAGGTAAAGAAATGTTTGCATTAGCTGTATGCAGGGTATATTAATAATCTGTGTACAGATATACTACTGTATGTCTGGTGCGTCTGTGAATGTGTGCCGATAGTTCAACCCCCATGCCTACAAATGACAACAGGATAGGTATAAACACCATGCACTCTTCCCTATACATATCTCTCAAGTGTCCCACTGTCATGGCTAGTGATCTTTGTTGCCAATAACCTTGGACACAGATATAAATCCAGTTGAAGTACGTCAGTAGCACACTCACAACATAAGTGCAGGGTACACCTTGTTAGTCATATATGTAACCCTGACATATATGAGTCCCCTGTAGTTAAGTACCTATAGTTCTCATAGCTTGGCCCATACCATTCCAGGTTGACAGCTTAACAGGTATGTATGTGTTACAGAAGCTATAGGGCACAAGTAGATGTAAACTAAGGGCAGACATGTACAGTATTGAGCAATACTGTTGTGAAAAATATAGCCTATACAATTGTTAATGAAATGTTTTTCTCTTCCCCCACCCCTTATCTGCATCACTAATTATTATTCATATACTACAGGTATGTTGTTCTCAAAACCTAATGTTGGGATTTGTGTTGTATTATTGTTCGTATATTTCAATGGTTGCATACTAACCTATCTTGTTGAAATTCCACTGTTGTTGGCCTGTTGCCATAACTGTTACTGGCATGCTGTTACAATAATGACTGCTATTCCATTTATGCACGTGTTCAGTTTGCTATCCAATTCTATTGTTCTGGGTTAACTGAAACACCCATGCATGCTGTTATAACTAACTTTGAAATGTTTTGGTCATGGCTAACCAATATACTTTGACAAACCTCAATACCATAGCACGTTTGGGTAGGCTGATCCCAGCGGATTCACCTGTCCCACCTCACCTGGTCACAGCACCAGATCCTAACATGTCTGGCACCCAACCTGGAGCTGCCTCGTCTGCTGGACTTGTACCAGCTTCAGGTGAAACCACTTCAGGGGACGGGGCCCATCCCGCCCGGGTGTGGGCATGGAGAGAATCTTGTCACCCATAATCAGCTCTCAGGGATGGTGTGCAGGGTCATCCAGGGGAGTTGGATGACTGCCTGCACCAGATAGAGGCAGACTTATGGACTTCAAGGGGCAGCCTGGCCCCAGCGACCATCCCCCAGAACAGCCACCTTCGGGGCCATGAAGAGGCAGTGGTGACTGCCCATGGGTGGGGACCTCAGTCCTAATGTTTCCATCTGGGGGCACTTGGTCCTCTGATTCCCAACCACCCTCCCTGTCCAATGAGTTTACCCCCCTCATGTGTCATACACCACACCTGTCTGCTGTCTTGTCTGTCTGCAAATGCAATCTCTCCTACCCAACTTATCTCTCCAAATGTACCCACAACTCTTCCCCAATATCCTACTCTCACCTTAAAAAAAAACAAAAAAGGGCAACTATCCAAAACAAATATTTCATCCCATATATAGCTCTCCATTTTGTACCCACATACACTGCCATTAATCAATTTTCCCATGAATTAATCAACAGTTATGTCACCCACATCCCTTCCTGTGGGATGTGAGGCTCCACATTCCAAATTTTCCACATCATACACAGCTGGTGCTGCACAAGAAATGGAGAGCTATGGTCCTTACCTACACCCGTCATGCACATCCATAGCTGCCTTTCATATTGTTTTTCCCCCATGCTTGCCCCCATTTCACCACTTTCCTATCACCCCTTTTTTCTTTTTGTTTCTTTGGAAATAGAGCAAGTTTAAGCAGCACTAAGTGAAGCTAAGCTCCGCTTGGCATTGTGGCTCATCACTCAGACCTGCAAAAACCCACTTAAAACTGCTTTAGTCACCCTCTCTGATTCAGACACTGTTCTGCCCAGCAACAAACTAATCAACACTGGCAAGATCTCGAACCCAGGACCCTCTGCAGTATAGTCAGAGCAATGCACCACTAGGCCAACTCAGCTCTGGAGAATTAATTTTTTTTTAATATATCATACAGTACAGTCATGTAACATTAGGGGAAAAAATACACCACTGCCAAATATTGAACCCAGGACCTTCTGAACTATAGCCAGAGCATTGCATCACTAGGACAACTCAGCTCTGAGGAATCAATGCTTTTTTTCTAAATATATCATGGAGTACAGTCATGTAACATGAGGGAAAAATATACCCTTGCCAAGTAATGGCCCCAGGACCCTCTGAACTTCAGTTCACTGCAATACACCAGTAGACCAACTCAACTCTGGGGAATTACTGGTGTTGTTATGAAGATATCTTGAGTACTACTGACACTACTTCTACATATAATGTGATAAATGACAGTGTACCTGGGCCTGTGATGCAGACACCGAACCAGTACACAGCCAAAGACATGTTGATGGATTGACGTGAGGCCCACCATATCAGGTACAGCTGACAACTCACAGACTGTTGCAAAATGTCCACATTCATGTCACCTATGTATGGCATGGTTGTCATCAAAGCTATTCTGTGTGCTGATGTAATGGTAAGGCAGTGCAGATTGATTTTACAAAAGCATGACAGACAGGTCAGTGTCACACGTCATAGCCATCCCAACACACATGTTCATGCCAGTTCTGTGTAACACACTGTATGCATGCACTTATGTCTTGTAACTACACCTCCCATAATAAGTACTCCGTAGCTCTATCTGTAACCTTCCCAGCATGTCTGACATCTGGACACCCACAGTTCAGGCACACAGTCCAGTCTGTTGCATGACAACTACATGCTCAGCAATACAACCTACAAATAATTGAGCCCTGCAATGTCCAGCAGACCTGTGTGCTGCTACCACAGTCAGTGCCAATCACAGTAGCATGCCAAAGGCGTGGAGGGTGGGACAAATGTCACAAATGTCAATATGTGTCCTAAACCTCCTCTACCACTGTCTGGATGGTACTACTATTTAACATATGTACCAGAGGCGCATGCCTCACCTGGTCTGTAATGGGTACCCTCAACCTGGCCATGCTGTGACACAACAGCTGACACTGCTCCCTCACTGACATATACAGCTTGCTGCTCCCCAATGTTTTCACAATCCCCAGTATGGCTCCTGCCCAGAATGCAGCAGCTGTGGCCTGACACACATGGAGCTGTATGTTCAGCTAACTGCTACAGACCTACCATAACTCCCAAACACCAAACACCTAGAGTAGGGCATCCAAACAACAACCATACATAAAGGGTTGGGGGATGTTCAGGTGACAGGGACATGTATAACAGTCACCCCCTACAAACATACACAGCTGATAAACCAGCATCAACTGCAGCAGCATGCACACACAGATAAAAAGGATGTATGACACTCACATCTGCCTGTCTCCTTACTGAGCCCAACACACATTGTTAAACAGTATCCTGCCACAGAATCACAAACTCTGTTGACAATGGCCAAATATAGCATGCAAAACTGTGGACATAACACATCAGCCCAAACAGTGAACAGTATTTCTACATACCTTCTGTGATGTTGTAGCCCCCACACCTAGGCAATGTCCTCCTCACAGGCCAGTAAAAGGGTCAAGGCCTACATGAAGGCCTTAATTATAGGACTGTGTTCCCATGCCATAGGCTAATGGCAATGAAATCCAGCTGTTCTGGATGCAATTTGCAAGTGGGAGTCACAGATTTGTGCACAGGCAATCACCTGTTCATGAGCATTACCTACAAAAGGCAAGCTGCTGCCTATGGTAAACAGGTCTGAAACTTTCTTCATGATGACAGACTGAGATTCTGTAGGAGACTACAACTGAACTTCCTCTCACAAAGGAGTACAGCAATATACTAGGTATGTCAGAGAATTGAGCATGTAATGAAATGCAGATGGAGGATGCAGTCATAGGAAATAGGAATGTACACAGTAGGTCTCAAACACATTTCTTGGACTGACAGACCAGCACCTATGGCCATCCCTTATGGCTCTGTCTGCATTGACATAGATCACAGCTCGGGCCCCTGACTCACCCCAGCAATGGTCAGCTCAGATATGACTGCTACTGGATTGTCTGTTGTACAATACTGACAGTACGCACTGGTGGATACAGCTGGCATATCACATCATGTACTGTCAATGAGCCCATCTCAGTCTGTGAATATCATACATGCTTACTTCAAAGATTGTGCAGGTGTCCCTGACAGTTCCTGATGTACTCTGGCTAGGTCACTGTGTACTCCACACTTGTATCTCATTGTCTGATACCTCTGGCTAGCATACCTGATGACCCCCTGCAGCATGACAGCAAGTTATAGGCATTGGTAGTGGGGGACACTGGCTCTGCCTGAGCAGCAGTGCGTACATATTGAGCATACAATGTAAGGGAATGAATACGGTACCAGATATTAATGCATCATACTGTGTTCCCAGGGGTCTGGCTTATCACAGACACATTCCCCAATCTCTGGGGACAGCCATTGCATATTATCCAACCTGTGTCCAGAAATCCACATTTCTCTGGCAGGGGGTCTACATCTATCAGGCACGTGTACACATTCCACAAACATCTGGGTACTGCAGATGTCAGAAACCTATGAGGAGGACACCCTGCACCACATATGCACTGCTCTCAGTTATTTTGTAGCATGTCCACATGCACATGTACTACCACTCACCTATTTGTCGGATGTAAACTGGATGACATGGTACTGTAACGCTGCCCATAGGGGACACCCAACAGTCGATAGCAGTGTTGGTTGTGGATACATAACAACACAATCTGTCACAGCACTCAGTCCATATGTGGTATTCCTGGTACCATATGAAGTTACTAGGCTATGGGCCCTGAACAGCCATATGCCTAGGCCAGATGTTAGCCCATGTGTATGCATGGCAGCACCTGATGCCCTAGTCCAACAGGGACACAGGTGGTATCTCAAAGGTATATGTGCAGTTAACCATCCAGTTATCCAGGTTATGACTGCAAAAGTGTAAATGGCTACCCTGCCTGATGTGGACAGGGTGCTCATTCCATTGCAGGGTGATTGCGAGGGACACACATCCGAGCTGCCAACATGCCCAGTTCATGTCACACGCCAGGTTGAGTGTTAACAGAGTGGAGCATGACTTCCACTCATGCAACAATCTCAGCAATATGGAGTCCATAATTGCCTGCCATGCCACACTGAGGTCTCCCCTGAGGAGTATGTATGAAACCGGGTTGGTGGTTGCCCTTATAACTTTTTGGTGTATGGTAGATGCTTGATACCATGATATCCCCTGGTGGGGAAACTGTGATGTCCCCAGCTGCTGCATGTGCTGTGTGATGTGAATGATGCACAGGGAATTAGACACAATAATGAGCCTCATTGAGGGGAATATGGGGATGTGTATACCCCATGCCCCCTGATGACATACCCTTATGTATGGCATGGGCCATGTAGAAGGTGTACCTTACAATGGGAGCAACATTGTGTTGAAATGTCATGTTGCCAAAGACCTGTGTCCATAGCTCTGTCATGACTCATTATGTGCTTAGGGTGTTGTTAGTAATGTGATAGAATGCAGGGATGTCACTCTCCCCAAAAGGGTTGACACCGCATGTCCTGCTATCTGACCTGAGGCCATGTGTCTGGCAAAAGTCATCTATCTGTGTGAGGTTCTCCAAGGCAGATGTCAACATCAGTAGGGCATCCAATGACGGCACACAGCATGCAGTCATCTGCAGACATGGTTGGACATAGGTTAATGGCTGTTACATGCACCTCAGGAGTGTACATCATACATAAAAGAGGCCCAAACATGGAAAAACAGGTTACACATGTAGTTATGGGTCAATAGTTTGAGGTGGATTCCCCTGTGTGGAATAGGTGGGTCATGTCAGCACACCGGTGTGCTACCCATATGGTAACATGTGGTGTGATGCATACATGAGGGTGTTATGTCTATAATGGCCATGGGGTTATACTATCACACAGTTTGTCCAGGTCAAGGTAGGCAGTTTGCACTGTCACCCCCTGTCCATGGCTTTGGTGACTGTGTCATACAGGTCAACAGAGTGTAACACACATGAACTGTTCCTTGACAAAGCCTAAGTGTGCATGATGGATTGTGTACAGGTCATCAATGTGCTTGTTAATGGGGTTCTCTATAAACTGTACTATGGCCTTGCAGAACAGCCTAGTTAGGCTGCTGGGTCTATCATGTGACTGAGTGGGGACACAACACCTTACTCTAAAGGGGTGACAGCAGTCATCCATCAAATGGCTGGGACAAAGGCCGTACTCAGTCCTCCTTTGAATATGGTTCTTTATGGTGTTTTAAGGTTATGCTTGGGGTCATGTAGGATGCATCCTGTGATGTGATAGGCTCCCATGGTAGATGTATACCATGACGTTCACATGGGCAGGGGTGACTTGCTCCCTACATATAGGAGACGGGGAAGGTACTGTGGCTATCCTGATGTGCTGATGGGGAAGACAGGGGTTGAAGCCTACACCGACTCTGTCAGGCATCCAGTATGGTATAGCAACAGCACTGGTATAGCTGATGCCCTTGACCACCTCAAGTGAGTAGCTGCAGGTGCTTCCTGTGCTGTTGCAGACATATGTGCAGTAGGGAAGATAACTGTCTGTAGTGGATATAGACATTATAAGCTCTGTGTTTGTTGTGCAGGTTTGCAGGACTGATCCCATTCTCATGTACACGCTAAGGAGACATTGCTCCAAATTGGGCACCTGTCTCTACTTTGTCTCAGACAGCAGTATGTCATCCCTGTTATGGGCAGTATGTATTGCAGATGTCCACCAGACAAGTGTACATATCCTAGCAGAGGATTATGTAGGCCTGTTGGGCATTCCTGACTACATGCATCTATACAAATGCACATATAGCGCTTGTGTGTATGTGTGGATTATTGGTGCCAGTCCTTAATGAGGGGTTTGGGACTGTGAGGCTGTGTACACCCACCCTGGAGGATGTATTCCACATTGGAGGTGTATGTATGGCTAACCCTAGCTAGATGGGTATTGTGAGAGATGGCAACTGCAAACGTGACTGCATGATGGTTGCTTTGCCACAGAGGATGACACTGTAGGTATGCTGCAGTGGTACCTCGTGCTGTGTAATGTCAACTGTAATACACCTTCACCTCATGTGGGGGTAGCCCCTGGCTGCACCAAGGTGTTTGCATGTTCACTGTTGATGGCTCTCTAGCCATTTGTGTGCTGGCATGGGTACATTTGACAATGTATGTTAGAGTCATTCAACTGACTCAGGATCAGGGTACAGACCCAATTCCTAATACAGTTGATGAGGTCCATATAGGTTGAATGGGCTTCCTGGTCACACGTGTTGGTTGGTAACTAGCTGTGATTTCAATAAGTGCATGCTGGCAATGGTGAACTGCCCCTGCAGTGTCCCCTGTGCATCTTACCGCCTGTAAAGTGTAGAGGTGTGTGTGTCTCATATATACAGAAACCTGATGTCCCTTTACCTTACCAGCTACACCTTGGCAAATGAATGTATAATAAGATGGTTGACCAGGTTTTCTGGGGTGCTCTCTGCAGCTTTGAACCATGGTCTGTGTGACTGCATAGATGTCTGCAGTACTCAGGGTTAGGACTACTTGCAATGAGGGCAAAGTCATATGTATACCTCTAGCATTTAGCAGCATGGCTGTCAATGCATGTTGCACTGACATATGCATGTTGGTAGTGATAACTTCACCATTTTTAATAATGGAGTCACTATGGTGCTGCTGAGAAACAGTGGCAGATGCATGAATACCAGTGAATAAAGATAGAGGCCATCTCTCGTAGAGAATTGTGGTCTGTTTATCATATCATCCCAGACTCCCAGGTACTGGAACCCCTGGAATATCACATGATAAATGTGCACAAGTTAAGGGCAACCATTCCCTGATTGTATTGTGGCATCAGTCTGGGTGACAGCATAATGCAATGTAAGGCTAGGGACATACCTGCCTGTGACACATAACCAGTGTGCTCACTCATGCCTCACTGCATATAGTCCAGGGACATATATTTCAGGTCAGGCACACCAACATGTACTGTGACAGACCCAAGACAGTACCTGTTGGTGAGAGACAGCACTGTGTATGCAATAAGGTGGAGCTTGCCACATGACACACAAGTAACTGTGACCATCAAGATACACAGCCAGGTCAGAGACACACCAGTGTGTCTCAACTGGAGTCCCCTATGTGTAACATGTCTGACATGGGCTGACTCCTGCTTGGCTGTGGGACACAGATGTGTGTCCATGTGTGGCATATGCTGTGCATGGCTGTGGAGTTCATGTGTGGCTCTGTCTCGGAGATCCACTTTCTTTGTGGATGTGTATATTGAGGACCACTGCAGATGTTTGTGCATGTTGTGTACATGTGGCTGGTGTTTGAGGTGTACTGAGTGTGTTGACAACCTGTTTGGGGACAGATATGTGGCCTTGACAGGGACAGAGCATGGACTGCAGGTTACTACTGTCATTGCATTTCTCACACAGTGTGTTTCTTGCTGGTGTTTGTAGATGGCTGCTCATCCATGCACATGAGTCGGGTGCTATACAGTGCCAGGACACCCATATCAACCACACTGTCTGGGGAAACTCTAGGCCATTGTCAGCCATATAGTCCAGAATCTGAGGGAGGAAGGCCAGGGAGACCTGAGGGGTGGGCCTACAGGCCATGTGATTACTAACACAGTAGGAGGCTGACAGCACAACAGACCATGTAGACAGGCTATGAACAGGCAGTAATAGGTGCAACACGTACATATATTGCAACACTTCATAGCACATGCAGCAAGTAGCATGAAACATGAGGATCATGCATGCTGTAACTGCCACTGTGTTGCCGATACCCACAGACATACTGTGCTGATAGAGGGCAGGATTATGATGTGGGGTTTTAGCGGTGGATAGTGCTGGCAAAATTGGATGTGCAGGGTTTGTACATAATGGTGAGCAATGTATGCAGTCCTTTAATGTCTTCACCTGTTCATTTCTGTCAGGTCGGATGTACAAACATTGCAACTCACCCTTCTCACATGTTGAGGCCACTGCAATTCATGATCCCCTAAGACTTCATCAATGGGTGCTGTTGTCAAGGTTTTGCAACAATCAGCAACAACACGCTGCACTGTAGGAAGACCTGGAAGCAACAATGAGTGATGTGGGACACCAGGACAGGATCTACGTACAGGTCCAACAATGTGCTACTTATTTGCACGACAAAGGGATGCAGCTGTGTCATGGACCATGCTGACACAGGGGGAGGGCCTGCTACACAGGCACCACTGTCAGCCATAGAGGAGATCCTGGCACACCTGGATTTAGCCACCAGCTCACAGGAAACCATCAGTACATATGTCGTGCAGGTGGGTGGCACAGATTTCACAGCTGAGGAGTGACCAAGTAAGCCTCCAGTGGTCATCATGTTAATACTGTAGCATTCATAGTGGCAGCCTCTACATACCTGTATGCATATGTGAGGTCAATCTGCATTTGTGGTTGGGGATTTGTAATGCACACATATGCACACATATTGTGAATGTCAGCAATTTGGGTAGTATCAGAGCTTGTAGTGTACACATTGATAAATAACATATTATCCTGTACCAGTACCACATGTGTGTGTCCTGACAATACTTCTCCACCATAAATCCAAAGGTATCTCTGCTGTGGCTGGGGAACATCAATCTGTAGCTGGTGAGAGTGGAACTGTCATGTAATGGCTCACCTATACATGTTAAGGGCTGCCGGTCTGCCATGCACATGACTGTTAAGCATATCCAAGTTGCAATATGTGCATGTTCACTTGTGGTGGGATTGACTGCAGTGCATCACATTGGTAATCACAATCGCATATCTGCAGGAGCTGTAACATATTAGCATGTAGTTTTGTATAGGTGTAGTCAGTCTGCTATACAGGGGTTCATTACTATTGTGTAAACGGGTCCACTGTGAGTTAGGTGAAGGTCAATCCCATGCTTTGACTTGTCACATATACTTTGACTTGTCACATATCTCACAGGTGTATAGTACTACCGATATTAATGTAGCTGCACTGCATGTTGTTCAGGGCGTGTCCAGAGTGTGTGGGTGTGGTGTGTATAATGCCATTGTGGCACCTCACCTGTATATGTGTGTGTGTGTGTGTGTGTGTGTGTGTGTGTGTGTGTGTGTGTGTGTGTGTGTGTGTGGGTGTGTGGATTAGCAAACATTATAGTTCAGGTATACAAGTAGTCATGTTGTCTTCCTCTCACAGGTGACCATGGGGGTTTGGAGTGTATCTTCCTCACAACCTGATGTCAGTGTGTTATCAGACTCTGATGATGATAGTGGCCATTGTGAGGCACAGGTGGGGTTTTGGGGGCTAGATCTGTTCCATTGGTTGACATCACACTTCTGGCCCCAATGTCCCCTCACACGGTCAGTATGTCTACACAGGGTCTATATTATATTCTTGAAAGCCGACAATAGTGAACGCTGAGAATATCGAACGTGTAAATGGAAATCTCCGTAAGGGGAGATTTCCATTTACTGCAATGTAGTGCGGTCTCGGAGTTGGTATATCTAAGTAGGAGGGGATGTGGGGGGTGCAGAGGGGCTTGCCCCCTGCTTAAACCCATTAGGGTACTTTTGTCTTTTTTTTTGGGGTTGTTATTATCAGTTCAATGGTTGAAGACATCGACCATATGGTGTTGACCATATGGTGTTCAATGTTTTCAACCTTCGAGCTTATAATATAGACCCGGCTGCACATACACAGTCCCCAGCAGCCACAGATACTGGGAAGTCAGATGGTAGTGGCATCAAATAGGGCAGTGTGTGGACTATTGCATCTGTGACTGTAGACACTAGCCATAGCCAGAGAGCTGGTGAGGTCCCACCCAGGCAGATTGACAGGGGTGCTCAAAGGAGGACTGCTGCCCATCCAGCGCCTGTCAGAGGTATCACAGCACTTGTCACTCGACGCATGTTTCTGTCTATCATGGAGACACAGGCACATTGTGAACAGTACACCAGATGGATGCTCAGGGTCATAGATGACACACTGCCTGGCATGCATGACACACTCCATGGCATTGGTGATGCCTTACTTCATTTCGCTGATGTAGAGGATAGATGGTGGGGTGAGACATTATCAGTCCTTAACTGTGCAATGTCTGTGCTTGAACATTTGGTGGGAGTAGGGCAAGGGACATGTGGATGTAGGTCAGCAACAACATCAGCTGATAGCCCATGTGGCCATGCACAGTCACATTCCAATAGTGGCACTACCACCAGCATTACCGACAGGAGGGTGTTGTCCACACCACAACATGGCAGGCCATGTGCAAAAAATCCTGAGTAGTCTTATGAGGAACACAGACCTGGCAGACACTGGTCACTGTCAGGAACTAGTACCACATCTGGCCTTGGGCATGGTGTTGCCAATGCCACACCTGGCAGAACCAGTTCCTATGTTCATTGCCAGAGATTGTGAACTGTACATTCTGCCATGTATGGTCCACAGCTGTCCAACATACCCTCATGTAGGGCTAGCACATGGCTTGACTGTGTGCATGCACATACCCACACATGATTGTCACATGCGGGTCACTGACAGACACACACAGCTCCTCTCCATGGCCCAGGTGACCAGCACCCCTACAGACACACACATGATGTCAACTGTATGGCACAGCCTAGGCCTTTGTCAACCCCACACCTCACCCTGTGTATGTGATGATACCTGTGCCACATCCCTGTTATCCATACAATCAATGCAGGGACATGCTAATATGTGTCTGAATCACAGAGTTAATATAGTACAGGTAATGACAGTGTGTAGTGTTGTAGTGTTATGGCCTGAAAGGTGCTGTCTGCTGGCAATTGTCATGTGTACACATCAAAGTTTATGTACCTTTGTGCCATGATGGTACATTGCTGTTAGTACTGCTGACTGACTGTTGTCTCACAGACCTTATTCTGTTTCCTTTCCAGATGTTAGTGTGTCTAACTCGTGGTGGGCTACTGCCATTATGAGAGCTGAGGATGGTGGAGTGGCAACACAGAGACCTATTCATCAGTGAGGTACAGCTGTTTGTGTCCATGTTTACCTGGGTGTGTATACATGGAACAGTGTGTGAGGGACAATGGGGGGGGGGCAGACAGCGTACCTTGCATGCATACCCCTTGACACAGCATGCTACTCTTGATACACGTCACCTGGGAGTTCCGTAGAATCACAGGTCCATAGGTACAGAGGAGTTTACTACAGTACTGGCCCTGGGCCCCTTACAAGCCTATCCAGTACTCTATCCCCAACAGAATCCTCTATCAGCATCTGTTGCCCCTGCCATTGCTTGACACACTTTGGACCCCTGGGACAGATTTTTTTTGACATCCACTCAACCTTGATGCAGTTGATGAGGGACTGCATAGTACTCTGTTTGACATTTTTGGGGAGTGCATTCCTGACACAGGACAGCCTCTGGGATACAAACCTGTCTCTCCAGCTGTTTTTTCTTTTGCTGTATCATACGTGATTTAAGTCTGTCATGCCTGTAATGCACAGTCCTCCTGTGAGCAACCTGTCCAGCACAGAGTGGGCAGCACTGATTCAAGGCTGTCTGCATGGCATAGGTTTTGAAGGCCATGGATAACATTTGTGGGTATTAACATAGCCTTTCCATTTGGTGCAGATGTCTGCATAGGTACATACCAGACCAGCCATGCTGCTAATGTATTTTTGTACTGACTGAGGACTATACAGAGGTAATGTTCACCTTTTGTCTGGATGCAGTCCCTTTACCTATGTGGTAAACCACATCCAAGCCTTTTCTGGCCACTGCCACTACTTCATGGGTGAATGCAACAGGGTTATCAACCGGAGTAGCCAGGTCTGTCAATGCAGTTTGTGTGTGTTTGGGGTTGTCGTTGATGTGGGAAATTGTGGGTCCATGTCCTCGCCATATGGTACAATGGCACTCTTTCCTGCATGCATTTGGAGGCCAGGAACTGGCCACCATTCCATACCCACTGTACGACTCCATTGCAATGTGTTAACATCGATTTGTGGATCAATGGCAGACAGCACACTACTCACAGTTACCACAGCTTTAGGGAGCACCTACATATGTGGGAGGTGGTGGTTTGCATTCATGCCTTCATACATGTGGATCATTGTGGGTGGAAGCTACTCACAGGGACTACACATGTCTACATATTGCACACACATAGGCAACACAGGGTGGGGTTGCCACCTTATCAAATGTGGAATGTGGGACATGTCTTGTAGTATTGTGACACTTGGCAGGACATACTGTAACCCATGGCAAGTGCACCAGACAGAACTTCCCTTTGTTTGCCAATATAATTCTTCTTTGTCTCACATCACCATACATTATGCTATTTCTTATACTAGTAAGGTGTTTCTGATATGAACTAAATGCTTTATGCAGGTAGTAGACAACCTTAGATGATGTTTGTTGTCCTACACTCTGGGGATCTCTGTTTTTTTGTGTTGTTGTCACAGGTCACATCTGGCTAAACATGGACTACAACCTGCAGCGTGGGACAGGTGGTGGCCATAATCCCCACCTCTACAGATGTCTTTAGAATGTCCTAATGTTTGCCACATATTTTTGTTCCATTTGGCATAACATTGTGGTTTTCTGGCAAAGTTGTGTGAATTCATTAAAGACTGGCATTATACAATACTGACAGATATTTCTCTGTCAGACTTCATATCCTTCAAAAAAATGCATGCAAATGCACAACTTGATATGTTATCTTCTGTGTATGTTTGTCAGAGCAATATTTAAAGATTGATCCTAATATGTGGGCTTTGATCCACTTTTCTGTATGGCTTTCTCCAGATGTCTTTATGTAAGGGGTTGAGAGGTAAGTTTGTGGCCATAACACAGGCACACTGCTGCAAGGGGATATACATATGTACACACACACATCCACTCATGAACCACCCTTGTTGATAGTAGATCCCTTACCTGGCTAGTTATACGTAAGATAGCATAATATGCATAGCACATGAACCACAGACATTATACAGTTTTGCAGTTTCTGCAACTATTATTCTGGCATTAACAGGGTGGCACAGGCATACAGAATGGTATAGGCATTGCACACACACACAAGAAAGACAGCCACACTGCTACAGAGGATATGCATACACAGCTACACACTCACACTCACCACTATTGAGGTTACAACCCCTACCTATCTAGTTGTATGTAGTATAGTGCTATATCCTTAATGCATACGCCATGGAGCTGATATGCCTGGGCATACCTCTCAACCTTTTAGAATAATACATGTGGACAAAGCCTTCAATAATGGGGTGATACAGGCTCAAAAATAGGGACAGGTTTTACATATTGCTCTTACAAACATAGATAACTGATAGAGAGACCAGTTTCGTATTACCATTACTTTTGTGAAGGGTATGAAGTCTGACACTCAGATATCTGTCATTATTGTCTGACATCAGCTCTTAATGCTTTGCCAGTGATTGGCCAGGAAACCATACTTTTATATCACACAGACAAAATATATGAGGCAATCATCTGGACATTCTGCAAAACTGTACACAGTTGACATATATGGCCAGCAGAGTGTGAAACAGTGCATCTAAGGTTGATGATATCAACAGGCCCTGTCAGTTAATGCAATGGGGGAGTCAGCAGGGTGGAACAGGCCTCAAAATGGTATCTCTCTCTCTCTCTCTCTCTCACACACACACACACACACACACACACACACACACACACACACACACACACGCACACAGTTGGCAGCCTTGAGATTAGAACCCCTACCTATCTAATCTATTGTACTATAGAGCTACAAATTTATCGCATGCACCACCAAGCTTACATGCCTGTAAAGTGTACATTGCTGTATCTAAGGTGCATGACATCAGCAGGCCCTGTAAAGTTGGGCAATGGGTGGTTTACAGGGTGGAACACAGCTCAAATGGTTTAACCTAAAAAAACACACACTGATGGCAGTGCTGAGATTAGAACCCCTACCAATCTTGCTGTATGTACTACAGTGCTCCATCCCTATTGCAGGCACCACAGAACTTATACAGCTGAGGAGTGTCCAGTGGCACTTCTAAGGTGAATGTCATTAGCAGGCCTTGTAAAGTAGGGCAATGGGGGGTTTACTGGGTGGAACAGGACTCAAAATGGTTTAACCTAGAAACACACAGACTGTTGTCAGTGCTGGGAATAGAACTCCTACTTATCTAGATGTATGCACTATAGTGCTATATACTTATCACATGCACCATGGAGCTTATGTGGCTGTAGCGTGTCCAATGGTGCTTCTAAGGTGGATGACATGTACAGGCCCAGTACAGTAGTGCAATGGTGGGTTAACAGGGTGGAACAGGCCTTAAAATGTATTGTCATTGTGCACACATAAGCAACCAATACAGAAAGCCACAAGGGGACATCTATAAGCACACACTGACTGGCTTGTCATTATTGGGATGAGAACCAGTACCTAGCTAACTGTTAACACTATAGTGCTATGCACTTATTGCATGCACCACAAGGCTTACTTGTGTGAAGGGTGTCTAACACTGCTTTTGGGGTGGATGACATCAGTAGCTGCTGACAGGTAGGCCACTGTTGTGGATGATACTAGTATCAGGGCCATAAAACGGGTGAATGTTACACAGACATAGGCCTGTTGGGCGTGTGTATTCTGCTGTAAATGCAATAGATACAGAAACACACACGCACGCACACACACACACACACACACACACACACACACACACACACACACACACACACACACACGGTAGGTGATGTGAGATTACAACCCCTACCTCAGTACTATTATACAATGGAGCTCACCTTCATACTTGCACATATCACTGGTTAGAATTGTGCAAATGGCTGCAGCAGTACTTCACTGTATGCATTTCAGGGTATCTGTCTCTCTGTCTCTCTTTCTCTCTCTCTGTTTCTATCTGTGTCTTTCTGTCTCTCTCTCTCTCTCTCTCTCCCGGTGTCTGCTTGTCTATACTTGTTATATTTGTATATGTTATCTATATATATATGTATGTATATCACACTCATCAGATGCAGATATATCTTATATGTGCCACATACAGATAGATGAGGGTAATCTTATCTGATGGGGGTGGTGAGAGACAGTTAAGGTGTACATAGCTGTGTGTATGCAAAGGCATATATGGACAACACAGTTCTATTGTCAGATGTGCATTTAGATGGTGCTATATTACAAGAGTGAAGCTTTACTTAATTGATTAAGTAAAGCTCGAACTTGTAATATCAAAACCGTAAATTGTCGAACAATCGATTTAACCCAGGGAAACACTTCCCTTGGCCATTCTGTGGAGTATGCCCATTTTTCCAGTTTGGTGTGATCTTGGAGTTGGTATATTTAGGTAGGGGGTGTGGGAGTGAAGCCCCCCACTTGATTTTGGATGTAAATTATTTTTGATTCAGCCAAGGGAAGTGTTTCCCTTGGTTGAATCGGCCATTCGACAATTTTAGCTTTCGATATTACAAGACTGAGCTTTAGTTATTCGATTAACTAAAGCTTCGATGTTGTAATATAGATGCATTTAGACATGAGCTGTAATTGTAAGTGTAGGAGCATGCTCAGTATGACCTTCAATAGTAACAGTGGGACTCCAGTCCAGAGCTACCTGTACTCCGGTCCAGGATTTTGCGTGTTGCAGCCAATTGGCTGATGAACCTGTGTAAATAGTCCAGCACCTTAGTTATATACTGGCTAAGGGATATCCTGGCTGTGTGCTATCCTTATTAACTGAGCCATATCCTAGGGTGGGTACAGAGTGCATTGGACAGAGCAGAGTTTTCCATAATATGTGTGGTATATCCTACATAGCACTGTGATTTCCTGGTATGTCAGTGGTAGATCAGTATAGACTAATGTGGGGAACCACTGACAGACATTTGTTTACTGACTCCATTCACTGCAGGGAACTATGTTACAGCACATTCTACGTTTGTCTGGCCAGTGGTTCCCCTTCCCCTTATATGTTTCTCTTTGTCCTTCTGTAGCCCAGTCACAGCTTTTGTCCACAGTTGCTGCTGTTATGTATTTGTAGTTATGGTGTGAGTGGGTTAGAAGTTGTAACATCACACACAGGGTTACAGACTTCAAACCTCTGACTGTAACTGTTTAGCAGGTTGTCCATCATTGTGCCCCATACATTTGCTGTGGTCCTCAGACAGTTTGTGTTGCACTATTATTATAAGGCTACATGTTGGCCATCTCTCTCAAACTATTACAGACAGGCATCTGGACAGGCCCATATATAATAGTCAGACACAGGCCCAGACATGGGGCAGGGTCTTAATATTGCTCTTCCAAACGTAGACAGTTGGTAGAATGGTTTTGTATTAGCTTGCATTTTCTTATGGGTATGGCATCTGCATCTCAACTGTCTGTCATTGATGTTTTCACATCAATCTTTATTGGTTTGCAAATAGTTTGCCAAGCAAATGCAATGTTATGACGAGCAGAACAGATATATGAGGCATACGTGTATTCTGTGACACCCTGCCATTCCAGGAGTATGGATGGTGCCCACCGACTTGTTGTTAGTACTGACACAGTAACATGGCAGCCTTTATATCCTGATGCTAGACTGACTTGTCACAACCTGCTGTTCTGCTAGGCACTGTCTGTGTAGGTTACTCAGAGCTATGTACTGTCCATATGTGTGGCCCCCTGTCCCTCCATTGTCCAGCTTTCCTGCAGTAACAAATATTGATTTTGGGACAGTGTGTACAACTCCTACTGTAGGTGTAGCTGACATGGCCAGTCTCAAACCATGGACCCTGTTAACCAAAGTACTGTACTTAGACCGCTAAGCCACAACACCCACCAGTAAGTGCTGTCTACTTCCTGACACAATTAACCACAAACATACATAACACATTGACTCCTGCATATTGTAGAAATGGAAAAAGTTATCAAGTTGATTGTGACAGCCTGGGAATGTGTGGTCTGCTCTTATTACCTTACAAACATAAATGTTACTGCAGTTCTATGTGAATGTGGGTGTGTTGTGGGGAGGGGGCATACCTCTCAACTGTATACAGTTTCACAGACTGCCCAGATGTTTGCCTCATATTTTGGGTCCATTTTCATAAAATTGTGGTTATGTGGAAAATTAACGTTTGATCATTAAAGACCGAAGTTAGAAAGTCATGACAGACATTTGAGTTTCAGACTTTTTGCCCTTCAGAGAATTCATACTACTGTAACACCTGTTATTGTATCAACTTTCTATGTTTGTAAGAGCAATATTTAAGACTTGTCCCTGTTTTGGGGCTTTGCCTCGCATTTATTTATGGTTTTGTACAGATTTCTTGCTATAAGAGGTTTAGAGGTATGTATGGGACTATGACTCCACTGTTTGTAAGTCCTTCACATAGCGCAGTGGATTTTGATGGCTTGGGGCCTACTGCATATTGTAGGGCAGCCAGTATTTGGGAGAGAATTTCTTTTGTCCCACATAGCTGTTTGTTGTCTGCTGCTATCTTGGTAACCCACTCCATTCCCATGCATACATGCAGCAATACCATACATATGCTACCACAGTCTACTCTACTACCACATTCATTTATTGTTAAGAAGAGTGACATACCTTGCGTCAGCAGCAGTAGAAAGGGCAGTGCTTCAGGGCTGACTCTGTCAGATGCATGCAGTACACTGCCTATACATGGTAAGGTATAGGTAATGTGATGTGGCTGGCATCCATTTTACTGTGTGCATGGGAGTCCCTGGGTCCCTCGGGTGTCAGTGTTTGTACTATGCATTGTCTCTTTGTCAAGGGCAGGGCATACTGAGCATGCCTATGTCTGCCTACAGAGACAGACTCAGAATGAAAGGTTACCCTGGCCTGAACACTCTTCTCCTCCTCAGTCTGGGCCTATTGTCAGCATCATCATCATCACTGACCTCAGCTTGTAGTACATACAGATGTAGCAGAGCAGAAGCAGCCCCTATCATTTTGTCTGTTAAAATTCTCAAGTGTATACTCCAATGGTGCAGAGTATGTGGGAAAAATCAGATTGAAGGATGTATGCATACTTTATACTGGTGTGCAGCAGATGCAGCCTATGTGCTTGGCTGATTATGATACATTTCACCTGCCAGGTATATTATTAAGGAGTTTGAATGGGCCAGTGTCAGTGGAACAGGGCTTATCAGTCCTTTATGCTTGATTGGCTTTCCCAGGCTGTTTTCCTTTTTTTTTCTTTAAATTTCTTCCACTGATAAGCCCTGTGGCACTCTGCACAAACTTGTGGAGCTAATGTAAATATTGCTGAGGAGAAAGGGCCCTCCCCGGTACACGGTCATGCTTAGCTTTTCCTTAACAAGCTAAAACATGCTCCATGGGGATAAGTACAGCTTAGCAGCCTCAGACACACACCCCTGCTTAGCTGTGCTTAGCTGAGTGCAAACAGATGCCGCTAAGCTCCAATCTGCTTACACATACTGTGACACACTCCCTTTTCATGACAGCTGTCTCTTCTGCCTACACTACCATGGTTCTTGCCCTTACACAGTTAGTACCTGCAGACATGGTGGCCCATTTTGCTATTCAATAAACTTGGCTCATTTACATACAACTAATTGTGTATACCCTGGATACTGCACTACACCAGAGCTTATGTCCTTAGTAACCACTATAACTTACCATTGTATGACTTTGAATGCTGGCCACTATAATGCAATAATTTTGCATAGCTGTAAATTTCATATTTTACACATTTTATTTTACTTTTTTTAGCATGTTTGCTCATCACTGCATGCTGCTTAAACTTGGCATATGTATTAAAAAAAGTTTAATTTTTAATATATTGCATTACTGTTTTAACTCACTGGCCATAGTTTTGGCCATTTGCATGCCTACTGGACATTATACCACCTTTTATTTGGGGTGTTA
This sequence comes from Protopterus annectens, assembly GCF_019279795.1. Taxonomy (NCBI): domain Eukaryota; kingdom Metazoa; phylum Chordata; order Ceratodontiformes; family Protopteridae; genus Protopterus; species Protopterus annectens. The sequence continues at coordinate 1,779,793,454 of NC_056737.1, forward strand.
CAGCCCCTGTTTAATTTTTATCCTCCAGTACATGGTTTCTAACTGTGTACATTTTGGAGGTTTACATGGCACCTACATGGGTGCCTTTATGCTTCCAGAATCACAAAATCACCTCATTTGCATGTTTTTTACCAGCAGATGAGGTGTTTTGCATTCTGCGGACACCTCCGTGTCTGCACGGTGTAAGGAAGCTCGTGCATGCCCCAATCCTTGTTTTCTGGATCGCTTGGCGGCCATGTTCCATGTTTAGCCTTGCCACTATTCCTGAATGGAGAATCACTCCATGTAAGGTTTATTGAATTACCCCCAGTATTATGCATTTCAGATCCTGGATTAGGGTGAAGGTCCCTATATTTTAGAAGAAATTTGTGCTTAATTTTTTGTTGGAGTTTAAATTTTTCTTTTAAGGTTTGAATATATCTGGTTTGTTTTGTCTATAGATTATTTTAGAATTAATGGGTCTGTGTTGTTAGATTGAAATATCTGAAGATTTATTGCTGTTCTGTTAGCTGGTTTTCAGATTTAGTACTCGTGTTAGTACGGGGATAATAATAGGTTTTAATAAGTGGAATGTGTAGCTGGTGAGGAGAGGTAAGAGTCAAATAAAAAAAACATCAGTCAGTTATACTCATTTTATAGTTATTATGGTGCTATGGTATTGCACACACACAATGTAACAGAGGGACTTGAATCAATTTAAAGTTGTGTACCTGGAAGTGAAAAAAAAGTTATCTGAAAAGTTGGTGCAGTGTTACTGAGGCAAAGACAAGGAGATGTGTTGATTATTGGAGGTAGAGTAGTTAAAAGCAGTATAGTGGGCTAAAAATGTAACCAAGTGAGAGGACATGTTACAGAATTATGGAAGTGGGGACCAGAGAGCAGTAACAGTAATATTAGTAGTAATAGTAACAGTAACAGCAATGGTAATGGTAATAGGAATAGTAAGAGTAATAGTAGCAGTAATAACAGCATTAATAACTGAAAGAACTTTTTCTGTTCTACCCCATCTAATCCACAAAAAAATCAAAAAAAAATTATTGTCAACCGTTAATCATCTTCTATATCCTGGTACCCCTACCACTCCCAATTCCTTCCCACATAGTATAGCAACTGAAACAGCCACTCTCCTAAATAAGTATTTCATAGAAACAATCCAAAAACGTACTCAAATTAACAATAATTCCTCTACCCCTCCCTCATCCCCTGACACAATACCTTCCAATACCTTCTCATTTAAACCAGTACTCACCTTCTTCATCAAATCTCTCTTAACCAAACTCGAACCTTGCTTCCCCTCTGTTGATAAATCGCCTTCCTACGTTCTTAAAATGGCTGCAGAATCCATTGCCTATCCTGTCTCTATACTCATAAATCGATCCATCACTGAAGCCCGTATCCCTGATATATGGAAATCCTTCTTTACAATCCCACTCCACAAGGGTGGAAACTCTATTGACCCTTCTAATTATAGGCCCATAGCAATCCTGTTCCCTATCTCCAAAATTTTGGAAAAGTGCATACATACCCAATTACTCAAAACACCTGCTTGACAATAATCTGCTAACTTCCACCCAGCATGGTTTTAGACCCCACCACAGTACATCCACTGCATTACTTTCCATTACCTTCCTTCACCCATACAGTGACAACAACAAACTTATCTCCTACTTATTCCTTGATCTTTCTAAGGCCTTTGATACTGTCTCTCACTCTAAACACCTAGTTAAACTCTCTGACTTCTATCTCTCTAGCTCCTCGGTAAACTGGTTTTCCAGCTACCTCTCCAATAGGCAACAATCTGTTCGCCGGCAAACTGTCTGCTCCCCCTTCCTCCTAGTCAACACAGGAGTTCCTCAAGGATCAATCCTGGGCCCCCCGTTGTTCAATAATTTCATTAACAAACTACAATTTGGCTTGTAAGCTTTCAACCCTACAACAATATGTTAATAATTCCACACTTATCACCACTGTCTATAACATTCCTAATCTCTTAGCACTCACTCAGGACACCTTCTCATCCGTCGAAACTTGGCTCTCAGACAATCAACTAGTACTAAATCCTAACAAAACAAAACTCCTTTTCTTCTTTCCTAGAACACTGGTACAACACAAATCCTCCATTGCCATCACCTCCCTCAATAATACTGTCATTAAAACTGAACTTCATACCAAATTACTTGGCACCATTATTGAGGATGAATTAAAATTTGACATACACATCCAACAATGTATAAAAAAAACAAAAAACACCAGAAACATTGTCTACTTTATAGAAATCAAAAATGCCTTACACCTTCCTGCAAACTCTCTCTTGCCCAGTCTCTCCTCTTACCTTGTCTACTTTACACTGTCCCTATCCTTACTAATATTCAATCTACACTATTGTCCAAACTTGAACAAACATACAATAAAATAGCCAGATTTGCCACTAACCTCCCTTATAATTCCCATCACTGTCTCGCCCTTAAGACACTCTATTTTTCTCTCACCAATTACTACTTCCTCAGCTGCATATCACACACTCCATTCTCTATAATCCCTCTTCGTGCCCCTCTCTCTCCACCCTAGTATCCTACCACACTGCCCTCCAACACTTCTGTATAACTGACAAACACCTTTTTGACATCTACAAACATAAAAAGAATATCGGAAAGTCCCTTTACAAGTACTCAGTAGTTCATGTGTGGAACACACCTCCCCTCAATTTAAGAAACATTTCCCAAAAGCACCAGTTTAAAAGAGAACTAAAATACTATCCACAGAATACTTGGACCTGCCCATGCCAAGCGCCCACTTGACAATCATTTTGCTTACTCGTCTACTACTCTATTTAGATTATCATCTCTTTTTTGTCTCGTCTCTCTCTATGTAATCACATTTTTTAACCCTCTTGTTTCAAACACAAGAAAGTTCATTCTAATGCTATGTCAAATATGTTTATCTACTGAGTGTACCTCTTTTACATTTTATACTATGTAATGGCATTTTCATTGTATTATAGTGTACTGTGCTGTGAACTGTATCTTATATCTTTATTTTATGTGCTTGTACATGACACCACTATGTATTTGTTTATTTTTTGCATGACTGTAAATTGTCTGGAGTTTTTCTCCTCTGGTCTCCACTGAAAATGGGCCTCTGGCTCAGTTTGACTAATCTGGTTAACAAATGTCAAATAAAATAAATAAATATAATAGTATGAGGGATGGAGGGAGTGGGCAAATATGAACTAGGAAAGAAGTTACAAAGGCATGTTATGATGAATTTTATTATCAAGTGAGACTTATGTTGGATGGAAAAAGATGAGGTGGAGGTGAGAAATGAGTTAAATGATTTGATAGGGGAGCAAAGCTCAAAAAGCTTAACAAGATGAAGCAGACCAGGAAGACACCTTCTAAGGCTGTAACTAAAAACAATCAATTGGGAATAAGGTCAGGAAGCCTAATCTAGTGATTTACAAGGCTGACCTGAGGTACAGAACTTATGTTGCATCTGGCTCCTATGTGAGATAAGGGATTGAGAGATACCAGCTTATGAAAGTGAGAGTCAAACTATTTTAATGTCATAATACTGATGGCATGGAACCACACACAAAACTGAAAAAAGCATATGTTTTTCAGCAAATCTTGAACGTTTCTGCATTGCTAATGCCTCTGTATCACAGTAAATGGTTACTGTTATTTTCTAATTTGTTATACCCAAAAATGATCTGAAGGAAGCTGCCATGGTTTGTATTTTGTTTTATAGTCAATGGCTTCATCTTCCTTATGTCATATTAGAGGCACAGAAAGAAATCCTTATGATGAAGGGATCATTTACTGAAGTTTTCTCTCATCAGTTGACAACATTGCTGTGACTGCTTACGTTTCGCTATCAGCATCAATCTGCCTTTTTAATTACTTTGTTTCCTTTGATTTTGATTTTCATTAGTGTCCATCTCTCTTGCAGCAGTTTAAGGAATATTTGAATGACAGGCTTGAAAATGTAGCTGAGTTAATTGTTCTTTTCAAAATAACAACCGTAGTTCAGTGTTCATGTGCGAGAAATCTGCTCCTGTGATTAACAGGTGTTACTTGGGCTGAAATGGTTGGTGTCGCATTCACAATTTTAAATATTGTAGCTGGAATTCATGTCTTTGATGTTAATTTTCTTTCCCCACTACAGAAGAAACATGCACTTTTGCAGAAATTACAGTGTAGAAAAAATGCAAAATCATACATTGACAGAAAGCAAGATGTTAGGTTAACATATTTGCTTTCTTTCTTTTTGGCACAGAGTTTCATTACAGGGAAAGACATTTGCTTCTGAAAACTAAACTTGAAATCCCGGACTTTGGTCAGACTCCAGGCTACACCATTTATCTGAGGTGTGATTCTGGCAATCTGAAACTGATAAGGCACATTTAAATGTCACTGTTTTCTTAATGGCTCTGTTGTTGGGATAAGTGACCTATCTTAATTACTGTGCCACTCTTAGTAATTATTCTGATGTGGCAGATGAGACAGATTCAGGAAAGAAAGCAAACATAATTATTAAATTATGTTTTTTCTGTATGTGAAATGTTTAGTCTTGAATTACAGGAAATGAAACACTTTTTGGAAAGAAAAACTTGACTTTTGGGCCGAGTTTTCCTTTAATTGATTCAACTGTAGCAGTACAGGATGAGATTGCATTGTTATGCACTGGGTAACATTTGTTCAGACTATTTTTTTAACAGCTATCACAAGAAACTAAGTAAAAAAACAATCTCACAAAAATGTAATGGTTACACATAAAACTAAATACACATCTATTTGGAAGTCATAGAATTAGAAAGGTCAAGTAAATGCACTGTTTTATAAAGAAACTCTTGAATAGTTATATAGACAGTCTGCAAATCCTTGATCCCAACCAATTCAGCTTTGTAAAGGGCAGGTCCTGTGTACGGAACCTGGAGAAGTTCTGCATGAGTGTAAATGCCTATGAATCGATGAACCTATAAACTAGTTAATAGTTAGTCAATACACACTACCTATGCTGATACCTATGCTGATCTGGAAAAAGCCTTTGACAGTATCCCACATTCTAGTATTAGAAAGAAGCTTACCCATCTGAATATCAACCTATGTATAACCTAATGAATTACACATTGACTCACAGACATAACAAAATAGTGAGAGCTGGTGTGACATGCACTGTTCTAAAATGCTTGTCAGCAGGGTGCACTACCACAGGGTTCTGTACAAGGTCCACTCATCATCAGCTTTTGCTACTTTGATGTCCAGACTCACATCAAGGGTCATCCACTCTCAGCCTGCTAATCATATCCTACAAGATGGAGGAAGTCATACTAATGCTGTTGTGATAAACCCATGGTCTAAAGCTCAATGCAAAAAGTGCTGTGTGTAGTACCCTTTAGGAAATAAGAAAACCCTGCACCTGCTATATTGTTAATGCCCCCCTCCCCCAGTTAATACCACTCCAAGATACCTAGGCATCTTTGTATACCATGATCTTGAATGACCACCATGTATCAGCTATCATCAAGAAATCATTCTACCTAGAATTACTTATTACAAAAGGTGTATCTTAGAATGATTTATTACTAAATGTATATCCTAGAATGATTTATTAATAAAGATATATCCTCCACATTCAAGAAAGGCATTGCTCCTCTCTACTCCTCCCTGTTCAGACCTATATTAGAACATAATACCTACTTCAGCATGTACCAATTCAAGGATGTTACCCATCTCAAAGAAAAAAAAAACAATGAATCCTAGCAAAGCAAATCTGAGATATATCCTCCATAAGTTACTCCAAGCATCTGAAAGCCCTTTTACTTCTCTTACTGTCGTACAGCTGTCTGTGTAGGGTCCTCTGATTATCATTTAAGACTATGAAGGACCCTATCCTGCTTGAACTATTACATATCCAAAAAGGACAATGCCACATACACTTGCTCCAAGGACTTCAAACTGCATAAAAGTTTCAACAGACCCTGTAGCCATGGTAGATATCTCTCTCAAAGAATCTCCTACCTATGGAATAAGCTATAACTCCATATGAAACGAAGTACCTCTAAACACAAATCTTGACAAGTGAATAGGGATCTGCAAGTTCATTCTGGTTTGTCCTTCTTTGTCCTTACTGATGACAAAACAAATAATGGGATTTACAGTGGCTAGGCTCTTAATGGTCACTGGATTTATTACGTAGGATAAATCCATAAACCATGGTAATAGTACAATAAAGAGAGAGGAGTAGAGATAGGCAGAAAGCAGAAAGGGAACATTCAGATGATTGGAGTTTGTCCTAAGTTTGTTTCAGTTTTCTGCTGCTATTTCTATGTAGTCATTTACAGGCTTGCACAGGGGGTCCATAAACACTTCAGCATAAGCGTATGTGTTCTCTGAGTTTCAGGGGCTTGGAATTTAGTTATGCATAACTTAATATGAGGGAGTTAGTCTTGAAAAAGTGTTAAAGGTTTTGGAGTTTGCTGGGAGTTCAGCTTTTTTGTATTTATTTAAAATATTTATTTGTATAAAATACAATGCTTTGTGATCTGATCTAATCAGTGAGGCCATTAAACAAGGGGAAGGGATGCAACATTACCTCGTATTTGTGAGTACCAGATCCAGGATAAGCACCCCTAGTAGGTGTGCAGACTAGCTATTCCAGGGTGTTTGCATTGATAAAATCCAGGAATCTTTGAGTCTGCATGTTAGTGGTGGTGTATGTATCCCAGTTTATGGTGGGATAGTTGAAATCACCCATGAATATGGTATTGGGCTGAATTGTGAGTGACTCCAGTCCATTCAAGTATGTGGTATGGTTATCCAAGATCACAGACAGGGGCCTATAGCTAGCAAGGATATGGTATTGGACTTTAACTAAGTTTAACTGGACACCCCCACTAGGGGCAACAATATCCTAGACCTGGTCATTACCAACATGGGTGACTGGTGTTCCACACCAGAGGTCAGCTCCTCGTTGGTCAGGTCCGACCACAAGCTAATCACCCTAGACATCCACATCCCGCTCCCACCCCCATTAGGAAAACAACTGCAAAAAATTTCTCCAAAGCCAACTTCACGCTTCTTAAGACAGAAGTGGCAAACTTCACAACACCCATGCATATGGGCAATAGAGGTATGACTGCTGAATCCTACACAAATGCACTTTATAAGCACTTACACAAGTGCATGGATCATGCTATCCCTAACAGAACCAAGATGCTATCCTCCAAAAAAAGGAAGCCAATCTGGTGGTCTTCTGCCATAAACAAACTCTACAACAGAAGAAAGAAAATGTTGCAAAAAAGACTAAAATCCCACGATTGGAGGAGCTCTCTGGTCAGCCTCAATAAGAAGCTGAGATCCCTCATAAAATCCTCCAAAACTAGTTATGAAGACAAAATTGCCACTGATTCTAAAGACAACCACAAAGCATTCTGTAGCTATGTCAAGAATCTCAATGGCAACACTCAGATCTGCTCTGAGTTACAGCACAATGACACTAAATATACAGAACCAACTGATATTGCCAACATCCTGGGAGATAGGTTCAGTGCTAACTTTACTCCCCTCTCACCCCCTAAAGGGCCCATCTTTATACCGGAAGAATGCAAAGTTCCTGTAATCATGGCTGCACAGGTAAAACCCTCACTCTCCAAAGCCAAGAACACAGCATCCATGGGACATGACAACATCCCAGGCTGCCTTCTACATGAACTACAGAATAAACTGGAACCCCACCTAAGTACCATGTTCAATCATAGCCTCATCTCAGGCTTTGTGCCCATTGAATGGCGCACCTCGACGGTTATCCTACTTCACAAAGGGGGGCCACAACAGACCCCGGGAACTACCGCCCTTTAGCCTGATGAGCCTGGTCTGCAAGGCCATGGAACGTATCATCATGGAACTCATAAACAAAGACATTGGAGATCTCCAAACTCTAGACCCCACACAGTTTGGGTTTGTAAAAGGCAGATCATGTCTCCTAAACCTGATAGACTTCTTTGAAGCAGTCACCAAAGCCATAGATGAGGGTAAGGTGGTTCACACAGCCTATCTAGATCTCGCCAAGGCGTTCAACACTATCCCCCACTCTGGAATTATAGATAAACTCACTAAACTAGGTATAAATCCCTATGTCACAAGATGGGTTGCCAACTGGCTTACTGACAGAATCCACACTGTGAAAGTAGCAGACTCAAAATCAGACTTCAGACCAGTGACAAGTGGAATACCACAGGGTTCAGTCCTGGGTCCTCTCCTGTTTGGTATCTACTTCTCTGAAGTACAGGCTAACACAGAAGGTCTTTGGCTAACTAAATTCACAGATTACTGCAAATTTGGAGCCATAATCAAAACTCCTAATGATGTGGACATCCTACAAAAGGGCCTCACTGAGACAGATGCCTGATGTCAAAGCCATGGTCTCAAGCTCAATGCCAAAAAATGCATTGTCATCTCCTTTGGTAAAAACTCTGTACCCATGAACTACCACATAGGCTATAGTCTACTTAACACCGAAAGTGTGATAAGAGACCTTGGGACACAGGTGGACAGTAGTCTCTCCTTTGATAATCACATCACCACAGTGGTCAGGAAATCCTTCTACGTGGCACACCTCATCACAAAAGGTTTCTTATCCAGAAAAAAACAGAGGTCATTGTTCCCCTATACTCATCACTCATTAGACCCATTATAAAGTACAATGCCCCTTTTGGTATGTACCTCACAAGACATTGACAACAACTCGAAAGGTAGTCCTCACAAAGAGGATTACTGGCCTCAAACAGATGCCCTACACAGACCAACTCAAAAAAGTCCAGCTTTACTCCATCGCATATCGCCTACTCAAAGGCGATCTCTGCCTAACATGCAAAGCTATGTCAAACCCAGAGCTGTTAGACATGCTCCACTTAAAGAAATCCCAATCCCTCTGAGCTACATGCTCTAGGGATCTAAACCTTGTCACCACAATAAACAGAACATGCTGGAGGGATAGATTCCTGTCCCAGAGACTTCCCATACTCTGGAACAGACTACCTATCTATGTCAAACAGAGCTCCTCATTAGCACTCTTCAACAAAAATCTTGATGATTGGATGGGTAATAGGAAATTCACCCTGGGATCACTTCTGTGGTTCTGCTTGACAGGGGCACAGGAAAATAATTTTCTTGGGTGGCAAAAGTCAGGGTACCTTTTTGGCTAAGCTTGTATAGGCCCTAGGGCCAATAGCCTAGTACCTACCTATTAACCTATCTTTGAACCTATGGACATAGAGTAGCTCAAGAATGCCATATTGTTTGACCAGTCTTGAAGTGTGTTTTTTATGTAGATGGTAATTGCTATAAATGTGTGGAAAGTATCATAGCCTTGTACTTTTGAGGTACCTTACATGGCTTTAAATCATGTCTTAGTAACTGCACAGATGTCAACACTCTCCAGGGTGAGGAGTGCTTCCAGGGAGCAGAGCTTCTTGTTAAGACTACTTGCATTAAGCAGGCATACCTTTAGTTTACCTTTTTTTTAAACACCTTTCTTAAATTATCACTTAAGACATAGGTAACATACATCAACAGAAAAGAAAACAAACCATTTTGACATTTTTCCATTTAGATACAATATACATCATGTATATTGTCTTTGCTATTATCATCTGTCCAACATTACAAAAAATGATGAATTCCTGCATTTCCTTAAACCTCACTCCTCATCCTCCGGAACATTATTATGCAATGTATTGTTTCCACAATTTCCATTTACTTCTATGCAATTTGCTCCTTCCCTTTTCTAAATATCCCTCTTACAGTTCTTTTATCTTTTTTATGATATTCAATACCTCAAATACAGTTGGTGTAGACCTTGATTTCTATTTTCTAGTAAATGCTTTTTTGGCAGCCAACAGAATTAAACTTAATGAGGCATTACTATATCTAGACAATTCCGATCCTGTATCCCAGCTCAAAAGAATCAGTTCCTTACTTGCAGCCATTTGCTCACCCAATATTTCTGAAAGAGTATGTAGCGTTACACTAAAAAAAAGATTAAAAGAAACCTTAACTGCAGAAATGAAAATAAACTTGTTTAATAACCTCTAGCACCGCAACAAAAAAGGCTTCCAGGAGTACAAACCAGTTCATAAAACCACTTAGTTAAATAGTCATACACATTAAAAATTCACACATAATTAACATCCTAATTAATCAAATACTTTCAATTGCATTCATTATTTAACCCTTCTGGAGCCAGGGTATTATATTTTAAAATGTATACACCCTCTTTATATAATTTCTTTTTACGAATTCTAACTCACCCATATATAAAATTACCTCTTCCAGAATACAACCCCTCAATAATGCAGCATTACTTTGAATGAAGTCTTTAAAATGTAAAGCCAGAGGGCCTGAAAAACATACTTTCTGAATATCTCTGATGTGCTCTTGAAACCTAATTTTAAAAGTCCCCTGGCTTTCCCCAGTATAAAACAGACCACAAGGACATTGTAAACATAGATAATCCCCTCAGTATTACAATTAAACTGTTGAGCAGGCTTGAACTTAATCTTATTAATTTTAGGAAAAGAATTCACTAATCGATTCCATATAGAACATTTCCACATTTAAACATACCATAATTTACCCTAATTTGTCTATGAATATTTGTTTTAGGAAGATTCAAGTTCACCCCCGGGGGTGTCATGTCACACTACTAGACAGAGGCAAAGTACTAAAAAAAAAATGGGCATGTGTTCTCATCTCTAGGGTGTGGAAAGGTGAACACACACTCTGGCTAGGCTTATAAATGCCCTAGGGCAGATAGCCTAGTACGAACCTATGAACCTATGAACATTTACTATGAACTAGTATGTCAGCTATACTTCTACCCTTCTATGTAATTTGCTCCTTCCTTTTTCTAAAGATCTGTCTTCCAGGTTTTTTTATCTCTTTTATGATATCCAATACCTCAAATACAGTTGGTGTAGACTTTGATTTCTATTTTCTAGTAAATGCTTTTTTGGCAGCCAACAGAATTAAACTTAATAAGGCATTACTATATTTAAACAATTCTGATCATGTATCCCAGCTCAAAAGAATAATTTCCTTACTTATAGCCATTTGCTCACCCAATATTTCTGGCAGAGTACTCTGTAGGGAATTTTTAAAATCTGGCAAGTCATTACATTCCCAAAACATATGTTCCCAGTTATCTATTTCTTCTCCATCACACCTATAACATTTGATATCTACCTGAGGAAAAATTCTTTGAAGTCTGCTTTGGGTATAAAAATACCGAAGCAAACACTTCCATGCAAAGATTCTAAGCCTTTTGGACTTGGTTGAATACTTTATAGATTCATAGGTTCATAAGTGTGTACTAGGCTAATGGCCCTGGAGCCTTTACAAGCTTTGCCCATAGGATTACCCTGGCATCCTGCCACCTGACCTTAGTTCCTAGTGCCTCTGTCTAGTAGAGCCATTGGAGTGATCCCTGGGGTGAATTTTCTATTTCCCATCCACTCATCAAGATTTCTCTTGAAGAAGGCCAGTGAGGTGCTCTGCTTGACATGTATGGGAAGTCTGTTCCATAGCATGGGCAGTCTCGGGTTATGAACCTGTCCCTCCAGCATGTTCTGTTGATTGTGGTAATGAGGTTGAGGTCTCTGGAGCATGTGGTGCAGAGGGATTGGGATTTCTTTAGATGTAGCATTTCTAACAGAGCTGGGTCAGATATAGCTTAGTAAGTCAAGCAGAGATTGCCTCTAAGTAGGCAATATGACACAATAGTTGAAGTTTTTTGAGTCTGTCCATATAGGACAAGTATTTAAGGCCTAGGATCCTCTTTGTGAGGTACTTTTATGGCCTCTCCAGTTGTTGCAGGTGTCTAGTGAGGTATATGCCAAATGGGGCATTGTACTCGATGATTGGCCTAATGAGGGAAGAGTAGAGGCAGACAATGACCTCTTTCTTCCTGGATGCAAAACCCTTAGTAATGAGATGTGCCACATAGAAGGACTTTCTGACCACAGTGGCAATGTGGTGGTCAAAAGAGAGGTTGCTGTCAACCTGTGTTCCCAGATCTCTTTTAATGCCTTCTATGTTCAGTGGACTACCATCAATGCGGTAATTCAAGGGAACAGGGTTTTTCCCAAGGGGGAATGATGACATAATTTTTGGCATTGAGCTTAAGGCCATGGTTCTGACACCAGTCGTTGGTCTCAGTGAGGTCTTTCTGTGGGATGTCAACATCACTTGGGAAGTTAATAATAGCTCCCAACTTGCAATTGTCTGTGAACTTTGTCAGCCAGAGTCCCTTTGTGTTGGCCTGGACTTCAGAGAAGTAGATACCAAACAGGAGAGAACCCAGGACCAAACCCTGTGGGACACCACCCATGACTAGTCAGCTGTCTGACTTGGAGTCAGCTACTTTCACACTGTGGACTCTGTGAGCCAGTTTGAAACCCACCTAGTGATATAGGGGTTGATGCCTAGCTTAGTGAGTTTTTCTATGATTCCTGAGTGGGGAATGGTATCAAAGGCCTTGGCCAGATCAAGGTAGGTTGCATGAACCACTTTGCCTTCATCCACAGCTCTGGTGACTGACTCAAAGATGTCAATAAAGTTGAGCAGGCATGATCTACCCTTCACAAAACCAAACTGTGTGGGATCCAGAGTTTGGAGATTCCCTATATCCTTGTTTATTAGATCCATGATGATGCATTCCATAGCATTGCATATCAGACACGTCAGGCTAATGGGGTGATAGTTCCCAGGGTCTGCAGTCGCTTCTCCTTTGTGGAGAGGGATGACTGTAGCAGTGCCCCATTCAGTAGGGACAAAGCCTGAGATGAGGATGTGGGTTAACAGGGCACACAGGTGAGGTGCTGGTTCACTCTGTAGTTCATGTAGAACACAGCCAGGGATATTGTCAGGTCCCATAGAAGCTGTATTCATGGCCTTGGACAGTGCTGTTTTAACCTATGCAGCAGTAATACTGGGTGCCTGGCAATCTACTGGTATTGCGATTGGTCTTTTGGGAGGGGGAGCAGTAAAGTTGGTATATTGGCAATATCTGTTGGCTCCGTATAAGTGGTACCATTGTTCAATAGAAAATAACTTGCCTGTCTTGGTACTCGAACAGTGAACACTTGCATATAAAGCCGGGACTCTAACCACTACACTATCTCAACTTAAAATCAAACCCTGCACCTTGTGTCTGTAAGGTAAACACCTTAACCATTAAGCAAACCTCCCACTCCCACTTGGGAACCATACATTTGTTTTCCAATTGTTTTCTTGTAAATTGATTTTCCAGTATCTTTTCCTGATATTTTCTAACCTCTTCTGATTGACTCTTATAGTTATCATGCAATGTTTTGTATGCCCTACTAATTATCCCTTTTTTAACAGCTATTTCTGTCCTAGAGTCAACTAAAAACTCTTCCAGAGCAGGTTTTTCACTTAAAATTCTCCTATCCCTTTCTCTTTGCCTGTATTATGAGATCAAGTTCTGGTAGAGAAGGTAGTCTCTAGCCTGCAATACAAATACCTTCTTGGTCTCATCCCACTCTATTATCTTTTCTGCTTGAGTTATTTGCTCCCAATATCTTAGTTCCTTGGTCAGGTTTCTCCAGTAAATTCCATCTTCTCCTACCTATTTTCTGTTCCCGTATGTGCAGTCATCCCTACTGGCAAAAATCTCCTTTCGCCATCCTCATATTGGCTTAGTTCTTAGAAAGCTTTCTGCTATTTTATGAATATAATATTTATTTCTCTTTTTAATTTCTCCAAGTCTTTTGGGTTTCTAATACCATGACGGGAATAAATTTAGTATTGTTTCAATATTTGATGTTAGCCAGAAGTGCTCTTCACAACACCTGCAATGGGCCAGTAATGACTCCTTCTGCAATTCATATGGAGTTACATGTATCAGTAACATATCTAAATATGATTGCAAATTCTTTTTTATAAGACCCATTGCTCCTGCTACTATTGGAACTGTCTGGGTATCCTTCTTCCACATTGCACTAATTTCTGCCTGCAAATCCTGGTATTTTATGACTTTGTGTCTCTCTGTACATAAGACACTATAGTCACTGGGTGTAGCAAATTCAATGATCAATGCTACTTTTGTCTTCTTTTCATGCACTACTATATCAGGTTTTCTCGCATCTATTTTTAGAACTGTTGGTAATGGGTGATCCCATGTGATATAAACTTCATTGTTTTCTATAATGCTTTGTGACTCATCTTTCCAGTGCTTTTCAGCTACTTCAATGTTATAATGTTTGCACAATCCCCAATGCAACAGTCTTGCCACATTATTATGCCTTTCAGTATACAGTCCTTCTGCCATTAGTATATCACAACCAGCAACAAGATGTGCACCTGTTTGCAATTCTATTTTACATAACCTACATTTGTCTGTTTCTCCCACATGTTCAATGGACTTTGTAAACCAATGTGTACGTAGTCCACTGTCTTGGGCCGCCAATATTAACCTTTCGTCTTTTGCTTTAAATTCACCTCTTCCATTCTTACATTTGATCCTGATTAACATGAGGTTAGAGTTTTTTATACTTGCAACTATATTTATACATTTTACACATTTTTTGCCTTCTCATCTGATCCTTCATGTTATATCCTTTCTTTTGTTTTCTTTGTATATTCGGTTGCTTGATTTTTATCTTCTTCTGGTTTGATTTTCATCTCCGCTTGACGCTGATATGTTTCTGCTAAACTAAGCAAGGATGTCATCTCAGACTTATTCTCCTCAAGTTTCAAAATATTCTAATAATATTCTGTATGGTTGCTATTGTTCTCCTTAAGGATCTCCATCAAAAATTCCAGACTGTTTCTCTTTCTTGAACTTACTCCTTGCTTCATCATCATCCTTTTCCACTTTGAATTATAAGCGTCTGCTTGTGTTGTGTATATTAGCCTTAACTGTGTAGCTTTAAAATATCCCTTCAAATCAAATAAACCTAAACCTCTTTGTTCTATTAGAAAGATGGCCTGAACTTGACTGGCCTGAACTCCCTAATCTTCTACTGAAATACCAACTCATTGAAGCCTTTAAAATCCTGAAACATCCAGATAACACCCCTGCACTAAACAACATCCTAACACCTTACTCCAACCTAAGCTCTCTTCGCTCATCCAACAAACTCTTAATACAAACCTGCAAGTCCCATAACCTAGGTGGGGATTCACTCTACTCTAATATTATTGGCAAAGTATGGAATTCTCTTCCCCAGAAGCTTACGTCCTTACAATCACTAGCGCTATTCAAAAAAGAACTAAAAATCCACTATAAATCACATTGGCTTTGTCCATGTACAAACCCTGACTAACTTTTCACATGAGTAATTCCTACAACTAGGCAATTTCTGTCTATTCAACTAAGAGTGAATGAACCTGAATGTAATGTAATGTTATCATTTTGTACCTTCTATTGTGATTATCTGCTCACTTTGAATACAATGTGATATGTCTTTATGTACCTTGATTAACCTTGTTGGAGCTTTTCTCCCCGGGACTCCGCTGAAAATGGACATGTATCCAGTCGGACTATCCCGGTCAACAAATGTAAAATAAAATAAAAATAAATAAATAAATAAAAGATAAATTTATACCACTTAACTCTTACCTTCTTTCCTTCCCAGATAAATCCCTTTAATTCTTTATTAATTACTGCACATATTTTCTCCTTGGGTTGATAAAAGTATACCTGACCCATATACAAGACTAAAGGGCCTAAAAGGACTAAGAACATTTTCACTGCTTGTATCTTAATATCCATATCCATAAATAACAGTTTCCATTTTCTCAATTTTTGTATTCCATTTTGTTTAGTCTCTTCCCAGATATGCTTAGCTGCCATAACAGAAGTCTTTTTAATCCATACTCCTAAATACTTTATCTTATATTCCCATAAATATGGGTATTGCTGAATCAATTCTTGTTTGGGTACAGAATTTACAGCTATAGCCTTTGTTTTATCTTCATTAATTGTATAACAAAAAAGACCTGAAACTTTCTCAGAATTTTCCACAACACTGAGATGTCCCTTTCTGGATTTATCAAGCACAGAATAATATCAACTGCAAATAATTTATCAAGCACAGAATAATATCAACTGCAAATAAAGCCACCTTTTCTTGATTATCCTTGTATTTCTGAGTCCCTTATTTTCTTTGTCAATAGCTCTAAATATAAAGAAGATAACAAAGGGGAAAAGGACACCTCTGCCCAGTTGCCCTGTTCAAACACATCTTATCTGAGAGGAACCATAGCACTTTAATTTTTGCCTCTGATCTTTCATATACCCTTCTAATTGTCCTTATTATTGTATCAGGGAATGCAAATACTCCCAATGCCCTACTCAGAAAGTCCCAGCTTACTCTTTTAAATGCTTTCTCTGCATCAAGACCCACCAATAACAGAGGTATTTTCTTACATTCTGCATCCCCATGGAACATCATTGTTCTATCAGAGTTGATAAATGTTTGCCTCCCCACCACAAAACCACAATTATCCAGATCTATCAGTTTTGGCAACACCCTTATCATTCTTTTAGCTAGTGTAGACATTAACACTTTATAATCATGGCTTAACATTGAAATTGACATGGGTCTATAAGAATCTGGGTCTGAAGGGTCTTTGCCATCTTTATGTAACACAGACACCACAACTTTCTTCCAAGATTTTGGTGCATCCCCTCTTTTTAAAATACTGTTAAATAAAATCTTTCAACTCTTTATCACTTTCTTCCTTCCTACTTTCCAAACTTCTACAGGAATACCATCCATTCCTACAATCTTTCAAAACTCATGCATATTATCCTGATGCTCGCTTATTTTCTGTTTAGCACCCTACATTTGATTTTCCTCTTGTTCTATGAGATTCCCCTTTTTCTGCAATACTTTAATATGGGATACCTCTCAACTGTCCAGATTTTCGCAGAATATCCAGATTTTTGCCTTATATTTTGGTTTGCTCCTCATTAAATTTGTAGTTTTCTGACAAATCACTGAGGACTGAAGTCACTAAATAATGACATACATTTGAGTTTCACGTTTCACATTTTATATCCTTCAGAAAATGCATGCCTAAACAAATCCTATTATTTTTAGCAATATTCTAAGCTTCTAAGGGCAATATTTAAAATCTTTCCCAATTTTTGGGCCTTTGTCCCCACCATAATTTTAGGCTTTGCCAAGATTTCTTGCTCTAAGAGCTTGAGAGGTATGCCTCTAAGTAATTTCTATTACTTCTTAACCATACATATTTCTCTTTTATTTAAACCCAATGTTTAAACTCCATTTTCATTTTATTCCAGTCACTAGCTATACACTCTGAAGATATTTCTGTCTTCCCCAATGACTCTCAAATAATTTTCATTAATTTCCACTACCCATTCCTTAAATTCCTCTCTTTTAAACAGGTAGGTGGGAATCTTTTTTTTACTTCATTACCCTGTATTTTATCTTAGTTTTTTTATTGGTGTATGATCAGAAATAGTTGATGGATCTGTGTCAGAGCTTTCAACTAAATGCACATGGTCCTGTGAAATATCATTTTTATCTATTCCAGGACTCTTTGCAAGCTTCTGAGCCCCCAAGCCTTTCCGTGTTGGAGGGAAGCCTTCTAGCTTATCAGTGGGAGTGGTAAGCATCAGGTAGCCTATCTACCATAAGAGTAGTTGACACAGAAATTGAAGCTATTGGCCGTTTGGGCAGTTTTTTCCATCTCTTTCAACTTTCTGGTTTAAAAGCCACACTTGCAACTTGTTTCCCACCTTTCTTGTAACTAGCTCAGTCCAGATACAGAGTTGCTGTATCCAGGATTGTTGGTAAGCTTCTGAGCCCCGCAAGCCTTTCTGTGTTGGAGGAAAGCCTTCTAGCTTATCAGTGGGAGTGGTAAGCACTAGGTAGTCTGTCCACCACAAGAGGAGTGGTTCTTGGCCCAGAAATTGTAGTTTATTGACCATTTGGACAGTTTGTCCATCTCTTTCAACTTTCTGGTTTAAAAGACCACATCTGTGCTTGTTTCCCATCTTTCCTGTAACTAACCTACTGGGAAGCACTAGAAAGCCTTAAACTGATACACGCCTTCTACTTAGAAGAGAGACTTTGGAGTGATTAAGTATCAGTTTTCTGTACTTTCTTGCTGTACTTAACTGTTTTCTGCCTAAATGTTGATTTTCCAATATTTATTGTGATTCAAAAGCTTGTTTTTTTCACATATTGTGCTTATTTGACTGCCTGCACTTTTAAAAAGTCATTTTTTGTTTAAATAATTTAACTATAAAAAATAAATATAATAATTTAATACTAAACAAAGTACTACATTAGCCTCGAATCCCCTTGAGTACCCATTTCCCTATAGGTCCCTTCTGACTCAGTTACACAGCAAACTTTTTCACTTTTTCTAGCATGTCGAAGGGTCAGTTGCTAGCATCCTCTCCTGTTCAGCTGGTGAATCTGGGCATCTTGAGGCAATGTTGCAATTGCCTCATGTACACAGACAACCCACTCCTTCTCCCATAAAACACAAATACATGTGAGAGATGCAACTATATAGCCAAACTGGAGGCTGAGCTCTCTCAACTCAGGACTGGCAAGACCAGACAGGAGGAGAAGGAAACCACGCACACCACAAACCCAGTTTCACATAGAACTATCACAACTGCAAAACAAACACATAAACACACAAAGACATACTCGGGAGGCACTGATCAAAAATCTACCAAAACTACAGAGGCCTCCAAAGCAGACATCCAAGCAACTGCCACCTCAAGACATAAGACATGCAACACATAGTTCTCAAAGTCAGCGTGCTAAACAGTCACAGCCCTTAAGGCCAAACACAATGCCAGACACACTTGTTATAGGTGACTCCATAGTCAGACACACTGACGTCCCACTCACCAGACTGAACAAGGAAAAGATCACAGTAAGCTGCCTGTCGGGCGCTAGAATCCGCCACATAACACAAGCACTCAGGTCACTCCACAGCAAGTACAAGTATGACTCAGTCATTGTCCATGCCGGTGTGAACGACCTGAGACGTACCTCCCTGGACTACATGAAAAGAAACATAGAGGAGCTCTCAGATTATGTAGCCCAGCCCGGTATGACCCTGACCCTGAGCAGCATCCTACCCTCACCAAGAATGATGCCACAATACAGAGACAAAATGATCAGCTTTAATAATTGGCTTAATTACTGGTGTCATTCTAAGGGGATCCAATGTCTGTCTGCCTGGGATGACATGTTTGACAAGCCACGCTGCTTCGCAAAGGATGGCTTGCACCTGTCACCCCTGGGCTTCCGGATATTGGCAAAGAATCTTGCCACCCCCATAGTGCCTTTTTTAGGCAAGGCTCAAATGATAAACCTACTGCCCTAGAAAACAAAAATGGAAAAAAACTAAGGGTAATACTGCTCAATGCCAGAAGTCTAAACCTCAAGATGCACGCCCTCGAAGCCCTCCTCAGTATGGAGAACATCGATGTCTGTGCTGTGACTGAAACCTGGTTCAAGGCTCCTGAGAGCACCCCAGCACTATCAGGTTATACCTCATATCATGCGTTCCGGCCCCAAAATCCGGACCGAACCACAAAATGAGGGGGAGTATCCATATTCATAAAGGATACCCACACCTCCAGGTTAGTGGCAATGCACGAAGCATCGGAGACCATCCAGGTGCAATTAACCGCAGGTAAAACTGCCCTACAGTTTGTAGCATGCTACAGACCACCCTCTTAAACTCAGGAAACCCACACAGCCTTCCTGAAGACACTGGAGAGTATGAATGTCTCTCCAAACACCATCATATTGGGTGACTTCAACTACCCAAACATAGACTGGGAAGATTACTCAAGCCCCAACACCCTAGCCCAAAGGTTCCTGGAGTTCATAAGCTCAAATGCTATGGAAAAACTAGTCACCATTCCCACAAGAGGAGAAAATATACTAGACCTGATTATCACAAACATGGGGACAAAATGCTCCACACCGGAAGTATATCCCTCATTGGTGAGATCAGACCATAAATTAATCTCACTGGAGATCCACATCCCGCCCCCAACCCCAGCAAAAAAGACCACAGTGAAGAACTTCTCAAAAGCAAACTTCACACTTCTTAAGACTGGAGTGGTATCTTTCAAGGCCCCCGAGCCAGTGGAAACCACAATCCACGCTGCTGAAACCCTTACAAATGCCTTCTACGAGCACCTCCAGGAATGTATGGATCAAGCAATCCCTAATAAAATCAAGACCCTTTCCACCAAAGGCAGGCGCCCAGTCTGGTGGACCCCAGCCATAAACAAACTCTACAACAAGAGGAGAAAGCTACTACATGACAGAGCAAAATCCCTAAAAGGAAAGGCATCTTTGATAAATACTAGCAAAAAACTACGATCACTCATAAAATCATCCAAGGCCAACTTTGAGAGAAAAATCGCTAAAGACACAAAAGACAGTCATAAGGCCTTCTTTAGCTATGTTAGAAACCTGGGTGGAAACTCCCAGATATGCTCAGAATTAGTCCAAATGATACAAAAATCACTGAACCCACAGACATTGCCAACATACTGGCAGACAGGTTCAGTGCAAATTTCTCCCCTCCCTCCCCCCCAAAAGGAGAAATATCTACCCCACCAGAGTCTAGCCTCCCAAACATCTCAGATGCCCAGGTGAGAGCTGCTCTCTCTAAAGCAAAAAACACAGCATCAATGGGACCGGACAGTGTCCCCGGCTGTGTGCTACATGAACTCAATGAGGAACTAAACCCACATATAAGGCTGCTGTTTAATCTTAGCCTTACTACAGGATACATACCCAAAGAATGGCGTACAGCAACTGTGGTCCCACTCCACAAAGGCGGTGCTTCTACGGACCCTGGAAATTACCGCCCCATAAGCTTGACGAGCCTTGTCTGCAAAGCTATGGAGAGGATCATAATGGAACTCATAAATAAAGACATTGAGGACCTACAGACACTGGATCCTACCCAATTTGGCTTTGTCAAGGGCAGATCCTCCCTCTTGAACTTGGTCAACTTTTTCGAAACAGTCACTAAGGGTAAGGCAGTTCACACAGCCTACCTTGACCTAGCAAAAGCGTTTGACACAATACCCCACTCGGGCATCATAGAAAAGCTCACCAGCTTAGATGTAAACCCATATGTCACAAGATGGGTTGCAAACTGGCTCAAGGACAGAACCCACAGGGTTAGAGTTGCTGGTGCCATGTCAGACTCTAAGCTGGTCACGAGCGGTGTCCCAAAGGGCTCAGTCCTGGGCCCCTCTCTTGTTCGGCATTTATTTTTCTGAAGTGCAGGCAAACATAGGGGGATTGTGGCTGACAAAATTTGCAGATGACTGCAAACTGGGCACCATAATTGACACTCCATCAGACACAGACATCCTCCAGAGGGTCTCATAGAAATGGATAACTGGTGCCAGAGCCATGGCCTTAAGCTAAATGCCAAAAAATGTATAGTCATACCCTTTGGGAAAAACAAGGTAACCCCTAATTACCACATAGGTGGTAATCCATTAAACACGGAAGAAGTTATCAGGGACCTGGGGACCCAAGTTGACAGTAACCTCTCTTTTGACACTCACATTGCCAAAGTGGTTAGGAAGACCTTCTACATTGCCCACCTGATCATGAAGGGATTCACATCCAGATCAGGAGAGGTCATTGTACTCCTGTACTATTCACTTATCAGACCAATGATTGAGTACAACGCCCCATTCGGAATGTACCTTACCTGACACCTGCAGCAGTTGGAAAGACCCCAAAAGTTCCTCACCAAAAGGATAAAGGGGCTCAAACATATGTCATACGCTGCCCGACTGAAGAAACTCCAGCTCTATTCAGTCGCATACCATCTGCTCAGAGGTGATCTGTGCCTGACATACAAGGCCATGTCCAACCCGGAATTAATGGACATGCTCCACCTCAAAAAATCCAAATCCACCAGAGCCACGAGAGCAAGAAACTTAAACCTCAACACGGATATAAATAGGACATGCTGGAGGGACAGATTCATCACCCAGAGACTCCCTACATTATGGAACAGAATCCCAGTCCATGTGAGGCAGAGCCCCTCACTGACTCTTTTTTTTGACGAGTGGATGGGAGATCGTAGGTTTACCCCGCGAATCATCTCTGTGTCACTGCTGGACAGAGGCACAGCAAACTAATGGGTATAGTATTCTCATCCTAAGGGGTGGTGAAAGCCACACACACTCTGGCTAGGCTTATAAATGCCCTAGAGCAGATAGCCTAGTATGAACCTATGAACCTATGAACTGTTGTAGGCTACACACTAAAGTGTGATAGCCTTTTCTGATCGTTTGTAGTCGTTTAAAGCTGTTTTAAGTGTATTTTTTACTGTTTTTGCCCTATCTTTTCAAAAAACAAAAAAACAAAAAAATTCCTTGTTTCCCACCTTTCTAAGCTAGTATAGTCCAGTTTTCAGGCTAGTGTTGAATTCAAGTTTCTGATTGCCCATACCTTACTTGGATAGAAGGAAGTTTCTCTGTTCACCTGTGAGAGAGGGGAGCTTTGAGCAGCCTATCTGTCTCTGGAGGAGTGGTTCCAGCCCAGAAGTTAGTAGTTTATTGGCCATTTTGGGCTAATTTCTATCTCTTTCATTTCCCTGCTATAAAAACTGTGTTTGCACGGTTTTGTGCACCGGGCAGTGCCGGTTAGCTAGGGTTAAATTATTCCCAGCTCCACTAAGTCTCCACTTCAGTTTTTCCCTTGAAACTAGTCTAACTCTCAACCTAAGCACTCAAAAAGCATCCTACCACCCAGCACTTGCTCAGACCTAATAGCAAGCACTAATATACCCTGACACTTGCTCTTTATTCACCCTTCACCAACCAAGCGACTAAGCAACTCACCCTACTATCCAGGCATGACCAAAGGGCAATTTCAGGTGTACTCTCCAGTCCAGCTTGTGAATCTGAGTTTAAAAAGATGACAAAATGTTGAAAAGTACAAGTTAAAATAAAAGATTATCCTACTTCCTACAACCTGGCAGACCTTAATTTAAGAACACTACTAATGTTGATGTTGTCATTTAACCCTGGGGTCTTGCCTGCATCCAACTTCAGTTGCCACAGCAACTCCCTGTATTCTAATTTCGTCTCCCAACTTCTACCCCTGGGGTCAACATCCACTTGCTCCAACACAAAAAACTTAAGAACTATGTTGGGACATGAAAGAGAATGTTTTAAAAAGGCATTAGTCTCTTTTCTTTTGTTAACATCGTAAAGATGTTCGTAGACTCTGCTATTCAGGTGCCTTTCCGTTTTCCCTATTTCTTTTATTTTAACTTGTACCTTTCAACATTTTGTCGTCTTTTTAAACTTGTTTTATGATCAAGGGTTTTGGTAAGGAATGGTTAATATTTATTTAACCATTAGTTCTGAGATGTTACATAAGAAACTATGTTTATCAAACACATTTTTATTTATTTTGTAAATACATCTTTTTAATTTATTAAAATCGGGTGGTTTCCAGGTCTCTTATATTTTATATTATATTATATTGTATTAGATCAACTAAATGTTTGTGTTTTTATTGTAATAATATATATTTTTAATAGTGGGTTTGGGTGTTTAATGGATTGAAAGTTTGTAACTTATTTTATTTAAACGAACTATTGTGATCAATGATGTGAGGGTCACATGATGTTACGAGTGGTTATTTAAGCACATGGTTACTTATTTTTAAAATGTTCTGAAAAAGCTTGGGATTGATTCCAGGGGAAAGCGCTTAACTACATTTTTTGCTGTGACTTCCATTGGGGGTTTCGTGTTTGTGATATCAGTTTTTTTTCACCTTGGAATAAATCTATTTGTATTCACCGTATTCACCGTCCCTCGTTTTTTGGAATTAATACAGTCATATGGACATTGTATGATATTGTTTATTGATCATCCTGCTGTGTCAACTTTGTTGGTTTTTGGCGTTACTTGCTATTTGTTGCTTTTCTTATCTCTCTTACTGTCCCAGATATGAAAAACAGCTTATATGCTTGTATGTACACTGTTCTATTAACTGCATTAAAGTATTAAGGCTGTTAGGGAGGTTATTACCTCTTATGTACTTCTCATAATTTAAAACTTAATTATTTCACTGAACTGATTGCCATTATATCTTTAAATTTTGCAATTTCCTCAGCAAAGAATACTTCTGAAGATTAACTGCTAGCACCTGTGATAGCTTGTCTCCATGAAAAAGTACTCAGCAATGAGTCTCAGTAAATTTCACTCAGAAATGAATACAAGTTGCTTTCAGCTGCAGACATTCTGACTCCGTTGAATGTTTGCCAGTGGAAAACAAAAACATTAATATTTTTGCAGTTATAAGAAGCTTAGCATTTTCATGGCTTTCACCATTTTGTTTTATTTTTAAAACCCACCTGCTTACAAAAACACTTGTTTATAGCTTAAGCCAAAGGTAATAATACAGACATTCTCCCTTGTAAAATAAAAAGAGAAAATATTCTATTTGTACATAAAACACTGGCTTTTTAAAACCCACTCCCACCCCAGTAGCCCAAGTTAACAGCATATGAACATTAAACTTGTTTTTATCCAGCTTTTTGGTTCTTGTTATACTGTGAAACCTATATTTCGTACAAATAAAAAAATACTTGTTTACTTTAATATCTTTAACACATACAACAGTCACTGAAAAGACTCCCCTCACATTTAAAATAACACTGACTACACACTACACAAAACTGTTTACTGTATATGTTTATATCATGAACTATTTTGTACAAATACCAAAAAGAACAAAAATCTTTTTACTTGCAGATAATTTCCCCTTTTTAATGCCCTTCTAAACATTAATGTATAAAGTGAGGTATTTGCTTTGCAGTCCACCCACAAAGGTTCAGTGTTTTTCAGCCAATTTTCTTGCAAAACCATATTTCAAAATGTGGTAAGATGCTTTATAGTATTCCATTTATTCACTAATTTCAGAGTTGCTGGTCTTTTTTCTGTTCATCTTCATCTCCCACCACCTGACTCTGGTTCAAGTCCAAGATACTGTTGATTCTTTTAGTAAACTTCTGTGTGTTTTTCTGCTTCTCATTTATCTTTGGAACACTGGAAAAGGTTTCACTGGCAAGGTTTCTTTTTGAACCTTCCTGTCAGAAGAATGAGAAGCAGAGTCCCCTTCTGCTTGCTGACTCAATTTTTGTTGGACACACTTTTTTTATTTCCTCCTTAGCCTGTTCTATAGCAAAAAATACTTTGATCCTCCATGAAAAAAAACACTTTGAAGATAACTGGATAAAGCAGCTTGAATCTCACGCCTGCCTCTCGACATTCCCTGATTGCTATGCAACTTGAATCTCACACCTACCTCTCGACATTCCCTGATTGCTGGGATAAGTTTGCTTCTCTTCTGCCTGGTATACAGTGAATATTTATTCTGTAAAATACTCTGCTGTCTCCAATTTTTATTACTTTGCCCTTCAGCCACAATTTTGTCTGGGTCAACTTTTTTTTTCTGGTATGATTGCATCTTTACAAATATGGGTCTTGGCTGCTTTCTCATGGCCAGATTTGGAGCATACACTTGATGTACCTTTTCAATTAATGAATTCTGCTGTGGAACACCAGTTCATAGGTTCATAGGTTCATACTAGGCTATCTGCCCTAGGGCATTTACAAGCCTAGGCCTAGCCAGAGTGTGTTTGGCTTTCACCACCCATTTTAAATGAATTTTGCTATGCCCTTTTTCGAGGTTAGTATACTGTGCCTCTGTCTAACAGTGACACAGAAGTGATACCCAGAGTAAATCTACGATCTCCCATCCACTCATCAAGATTCCTCGTGAAGAGAGTAAATTAGGGACTCTGCCTAACCTGGACTGGGATTTTATTCCAGAGTGAAGGGAGCCTCTGGGTTATGAATCTGTCCCTCCAGCATGTCCTGTTTATTTCAGTGCTGAGGTTCAAGTCTCTCGAGCACGTAGCTTGATGGGATTTGGATTTTCTGAGGTGCAGCATGTCCATTAATTCCGGGTTGGACATGGCTTTATACGTCAGGCACAGACTGCCTCTGAGCAGGCGGTATGTCACTGAGTAGAGCTGGAGTTTCTTTAACCGGGCAGCATATGGCATCTGTTTGAGCCCTTTGATCCTCTTGGTGAGGTACTTTTGGGGTCTTTCCAGTTGCTGCAGGTGTCTGGTAAGGTACATCCCAAAAGGGGCATTGTACTCAATTATGGGCCTGATGAGGGATGAGTAAAGAGGCACGATGACCTCCCCTGATCTAGATGTGAATCCCTTCATGATGAGGTGGGCTATATAAAATGTTTTTCTAACCACTTTGGCCATGTGGTTGTCGAATGAGAGATTGCTATCAACTTGAGTCCCCAAGTCCCTAATTACTTCTTCCGTACTTAATGGATTACCATCTATGTGGTAATTTGTGGGCACTTTGTTTTTGCTGAAGGGGATGACTATACACTTTTTGGCGTTTAGCTTGAGGCCATGACTCTGGCACCAGTTGTCTGTTTCTATGAGGCTCTTTTGGAGGATGCTTGTGTCAGCTGGAGAGTCGATTATGGCGCCCAGTTTGCAGTCATCTGCGAACTTGGTCAGCCACAGTCCTTCCATGTTGGCCTGTACCTCCGAGAAATATATACCGAACAAGAGAGGTCCCAGGACTGAGCCTTGTGGGACGCCACTTGTAACTGGTTTGGAGTCTGACATGGCTCCAGCAATTCTAACCATGTGGGTTCTGTCCTTGAGCCAGTTTGCAACCCATCTAGTGACATAGGGGTTTATATTTAAGCTGGTGAGCTTATCTATAATGCCCGAGTGGGGTATTGTATCGAAGGCTTTTGCGAGGTCCAGGTAGGCTGTGTGGACCACCTTCCCCTCGTCAATGGCCTTGGTGACTGTTTCAAAGAAATCGACCAGGTTTAAGAGGCAGGATCTGCCCTAAAGCCAAACTGGGTAGGATCCAGTGTCTGTAGGTCCCCAATATCTTTATTTATGAGGTCCATGATGATCCTTTCCATAGCTTTGCAGACCAAGCTAGTCAGGCTTATGGGGCAATAGTTTCCAGGATCCGTTGAGGCACCACCTTTGTGGAGAGGGACCACTGTTGCTGTACGCCACTCTTTGGATACATATCCTGTAGTAAGGCTGAGATTGAACAGTAGTTTTATGTTTGGGTTTAGTTCTTCTTGGAGTTCATGAAGGACGCAGCCTGGGACACCGTCTGGTCCCATTGATGCTGTGTTTTTTGCTTTGGAGGGCGGCTCTTACCTGAGCATCTGAGATGTCAGGGGGGTAGCACTCTGCTGGGATAGATATTTGCCCTTTTGGTGGGGAAGGGGGGGGGGAGAAGTTTGCGCTGAACCTGTCAGCTAGGATGTTGGCAATGTCTGTGGGTTTGGTGTATTTTTTGTCATTTTGGACTAATTCTGAGCATATCTGGGAATTCCCACCCAGGTTCCTAACATAACTAAAGAAAGCCTTGTGATTATCCTTAGTGTCCTGTGCAATCTTTCTCTCGAAGCTGACCTTGGACGATTTTATGAGTGCCTGTAGTTTTTTGCTAATACTGATCAGAGATGCCTTCCCTTTTTGGGATTTTGCTCTATCATGTAGTAGCTTCCTTCTTCTATTGTATAGTTTGTTTATGGCTGGGGTCCACCAGACAGGACGCCTGCCTTTGGAGGATTGGGTCTTGGTTTTGTTTGGGATTGCATGATCCATGCATTCCTGAAGGTGTTCATAGAATGCGTTTATAAAGGATTCTGCGGTCTGGGCCATATTTTCCACAGGTCCGGGGGCTTTGAAGGATTCTATCTCGGTTTTGAGGAGTGTGAAATTTGCTTTAGAGAAGTTTTTCACTGTGGTTTTCTGGGCATGGGCTGGGGTCGGGATGTGAATATCTAGTGAGATTAGTTTATGGTCTGATCTTACCATTGAGGGATACACTTCTGGTCTGGAGCATAGAGTCCCCATGTTGGTGATGATCAGGTCCAGTATGTTTTCCCCTCTTGTGGGAGTGGTAACAAGTTGTTCCACAGCATTTGAGTTTATAAATTCTAGGAACCTTTGGGCTAGGGTGTTGGAGCTAGAGTAATGCTCCCAGTCTATGTTTGGGTAGTTGAAGTCGCCCAATATAATGGTGTTTGGAGAGAACTTCATATTTTCCAGTGTTCTTAGGAAGGCCGAGTGGGGTTCCTGGGTTTGGGAGGGTGGTCTGTAGCAGGCTATAAACTGGAAGGCAGGTTTACCCACTGTTAGTTGCACATGGATAGTCTCTGATGCTTCGTGCTGTGCCACCAACCTGGAGGTGTGGGTATCTTTGATGAATATTGATACTCCCCCTCTTTTTGTGGTTCGGTCCAGGTTTTGGGGCCGAAAAACATGGTATGAGGTATAACCTGGTAGTGCTGGGGTGCTCTCAGGAGCCTTGAACCAGGTTTCTGTTACTGCACAGATATCGATGTTCTCCATGCTAAGGAGAGTTTTGAGTGCGTGCATCTTGAGGTTTAGACTTCTGGCATTGAGTAGCATTACTCTTAGTTTCTTACCCTTTGTGATACTTATGGAGGTGAGTTTGTCTTTTGAGCCTTGCCTAAAAAGGCACTATGGGGTGGCAAGAGCCTTTGCCAATATCCGAAAGACAGGTGCAAGCCGTCCCTAGCGAAGCATCGTGGCTTGTCGAGCATGTCATCCCAGGCTGACAGGCATTGGATCCCCTTTGAATGACACCAATATGTAAGCCAATTGTTGAAATTGATCATCTTGTCTTGATATTGTGGCATCATTCTTGGTGAGGATAAGATGCTACTCAAGGTCAGGGTCATACTGGCCTGGGCTACATGCTCAGAGAGCTCCTCTATGTCTCTTTTCATGTAGTCCAGGGAGGTATATCTCAGGTCATTCACACCAGCATGGACAATGTCTGAGTCATATTTGTAATTGCCTTGGAGTGACCTGAGTGCTTGTGTTATGTGGCGGATCCTAGAGCCCGACAGGCAACTCACCGTGACCTTCTCCTTGTTCAGCCTGGTGAGCGGGACGTCAGTGTGCCTGACGATAGAGTCACCTATTACAAGTGTATCAGGTGTGTTGTTTAGCCTTAAGGGCTGTGACTGTTCGGCACACTGGCTTTGTGAGCTATGTGTTGCACGTGTTTTGTTTTGGGGTAACGGTTGCTTGGGTGTCTGCTTTGGAGGTCTCTGTTACTTAGGCAGATTTTTATTTAGAGCCTCCGAGTATGTTTTTGTGTGTTTATGTGTTTGTTTTGCTGTCGTGGTAGGTCTATGTGAGACTGGAATTGTAGTGAGTGTGGTTTCCTTTTCCTCCTGACTGGTTACATCAGTACTGAGTTGAGAGCGTTTAGCCTCCAGTTTGGCTATATGGTTGCATCTCTCACATGTGTTGGAATTTGTTGGGAGGAGGAGATGGTTGTCTGTGTACATGAGGCAGTTGTAACATTGCCTCAAGATTCCCAGATTCACCAGCTGGACCAGAGAAGAGATTGACAACTGACCTTTGGACATGCTAGAATAGTATTGGGAATTCCTTTATAATTGAAAAAAGGGCCAATGGGGAACAAGGTACTCCAGAGGAGTTTGTGAGGGTGTAGTGCTTTTAATTTTTTAGTGCTGACTTATATAATTGATTTAGTGAGCAAGTGCCAGGCTTTAGAGTAAGAATAGGGTGTTTATTATGAGAATTAGATCAGTTCTAAGCTAAAAAGTGTAGAGCGGACTTTATGGAGCCGAGAATGGTTTAAACCCAATTAAGCGGTGTTGCCTGATGCCACGCTATGCGCAAAATCATGCAAAGCCACGCTAAAGTTGGTTTTATACAGGGGGGACTTGAAAGAGCTAGAAATTGGCCCAAAATGGCCAATAGACTACCAGATGCTTGTGCTGGGAACACTCCTCCAGGGATAGATAGGCTGCTCTAAGCTCCCCACTGCCACTGGTGAACAAAGAAGCCTCCCTTTATCCAAGTAAGGAAATGGGCAACACAGGAACTTTCCAAAAGTCCAGAATACAGCAAAGCCTGTATTTGGACTACTCTAGGTCAGGAAAGACGGGAAACAAGGATATTTTTTTTTCTTTTTTCAACAAACAGGAGGAAAATGCAATAAATATGTAACACCGGCTAACGCACTTGAGTGTGTAGCCTCAACAGGTAAATGCAACAAACAGGGCAAACTTTAAAAGTGCAGGTGCAAAAACAACTTTAAACAGTTTAAAACGGTTCAAGAAGCAGAAATACTTGCAGTTTAGCTAGATCGGACAGTCGCCCAGGTAGTAGCAGCAAAAAAAAAAAAAACACTTTTATCAGGTTAGCAGTCGCTCTTTTAGCCTCTCTGCTGCTAGCACCACTCTGCAGGACCATGAGGAGCTTGGCTGAGTAGTAACAAGTGCAAAAACTGCGCCAAAGTGGGTTTTATACAGGGGGACTTGAAAGAGCTAGAAATTGGCCCAAAACGGCCAATAGACTGCCAGATTCTTGTGTTGGGAACACTCCTCCAGGGATAGATAGGCTGCTCTAAGCTCCCCACTGCCACTGGTGAACAAAGAAGCCTCCCTTTATCCAAGAAAGGAAATGGGCAACACAGGAACTTTCCAAAAGTCCAGAGTACAGCAAAGCTTGTATTTGGACTACTCTAGGTCAGGAAGGACGGGAAACAAGGATATTTTTTTTTTCTTTTTTGCAACAAACAGCAGGAAAATGCAATAAATATGTAACACAGGCTAGCGCACTTGAGTGTGTAGCCTCAACAGGTAAATGCAACAAACAGGGCAAACTTTAAAAGTGTAGGTGCAAAAACAACTTTAAACAGTTTAAAACAGTTCAAGAAGCAGAAATACTTGCAGTTTAGCTAGATCGGACAGTCGCCCAGGTAGTAGCAGCAAAAAAACACTTTTATCAGGTTAGCAGTCACTCTTTTAGCCTCTCTGCTGCTAGCACCACTCTGCAGGACCACGAGGAGCTTGGCTGAGTAGTAACAAGAGCAAAAACTGCACCAAAGTGGGTTTTATACAGGGGGACTTGAAAGAGCTAGAAATTGGCCCAAAACGGCCAATAGACTATCAGATTATTGTGTTGGGAACACACCTCCAGGGATAGATAGGCTGCTCTAAGCTCCCCACTGCCACTGGTGAACAAAGAAGCCTCCCTTTATCCAAGAAAGGAAATGGGCAACACAGGAACTTTCCAAAAGTCCAGAATACAGCAAAGCCTGTGTTTGGACTACTCTAGGTCAGGAAAGACGGGAAACAAGGATAATTTTTTTTTTCTCTTTTGCAACAAACAGCAGGAAAATGCAATAAATATGTAACACAGGCTAGCACACTTGAGTGTGTAGCCTCAACAGGTAAATGCAACAAACAGGGCAAACTTTAAAAGTGCAGGTGCAAAAACAACTTTAAACAGTTTAAAACAGTTCAAGAATGCAGAAATACTTGCAGTTTAGCTAGATTGGACAGTCGCCCAGGTAGTAGCAGGAAAAAAAACACTTTTATCAGGTTAGCAGTCACTCTTTTAGCTTCTCTGCTGTTAGCACCACTCTGCAGGACCACTAGGAGCTTGGCTGAGTAGTAACAAGCGCAAAAACCGTGCCAAAGTGGGTTTTATACAGGGGGACTTGAAAGAGCTAGAAAGTGGCCCAAAACAGCCAATAGACTACCAGATTCTTGTGCTGGGAACACTCCTCCAGGGAAAGATAGGCTGCTCTAAGCTCCCCACTGCCACTGGTGAACAAAGAAGCCACCCTTTATCCAAGAAACGAAATGGACAGCACAGGAACTTTCCAAAAGTCCAGAATACAGCAACACCTGTATTTGGACTACTCTAGGTCAGGAAAGGCGGGAAACAAGCATAATTTTTTTTGTTTTTCTTTTTTTTTTTTGCAACAAACAGCAGGAAAATGCAATAAATATGTAACGCAGGCTTGCACACTTGAGTTTGTAGCCTCAACAGGTAAATGCAACAAACAGGACAAACTTTAAATTTCAAGCGCAAAAGCGCGCTAAAGCTGGCTTTAAAGCAGGGGGTTAGAAGAGATAGGAAATGGCCCACAATGGCCAATAAGCTACAGGTCACTGGGCTGGAACCACTCCTCAAGGGACAGATAGGCTGCTCAGAGCTCCCCACTCTCACTGGTGAACAAAGAAGCTTCCCCCTATCCAAATAAGGATATGGGCAACACAGGAACTATGACACAGCCCAGAGATCAGCAATACCTGAAGACTAGATTATTCTAGTTCAGTAAAGGTGGGAAACAAGGATTTTTTTTTTTTTTTTTACAGAGTAGCAGAAATTAGGTACAGAAACACAGTAAATGCTTTAATTCGGCTAGCACATTTGAGTGTGTAGCCTACCAGTTAAACTAAGCAAAAACAAACTTTAAAAGTGCAAAAAAACTCAGAAATACAGGCAGGAATGCAATAAAACAACTTTGCAGAGCTTATTTAGTTAAAGAAACAGAGAAGTCTATATATATATATATATATATATATATATATATATATATATGCAGAAAAGCAGCTAAAACACACAAACACTTCAGATGCAGTGCAACCTAGAGCACGTGAGTTGTAGCAATATTAAGGCAATTACAGTTATAATAAATGCTCCGAAATATACTCTATATATATTTTGCTTATTTATGCTTTCATAATAATTGCTTATTTATGCTTTCATAAAATTAATATAGTCCGTTCCTTCCATTTTCCCTGGTACAGTAGAAAATCTCAGGTTTTCTCTGCATGCTCTATCTTCTGACTGTATTATTATTTTAAACAGTTTTTTTGAGAAACCTCATATTTAGCCAGCTTTTTCTTCATGTCACCCTCTGACTTTTGCAGTTTTATCAGTTCTTCTGAATGTCTAGTTAAGGCTTCTTCTATTTGAATTGATATATTCTTCGGTGTTTCATTTATTTAAATCAGCTCTGTGTACATTTGATTTACTTTCTCCTCTAAATTACTGGAAGCCATCTCTTGAACCAAAGTTGAAGCTTGAAATTGCTTTTTGCTAAATATCTACAGAATCCTTCCCAGACAGTGTTTTCTCTTCACCTTTTCTGATTGATTTTCTTTCAGGTTTTCCAAATTTCTTTTTTGCTGGCATCCAGGCAGTATATTTACTAGCCAGTAACTGAATTTTACGAAAAACATTTTTAATGGCACCGTTTTTTCCTCAGTTTCTGTTTTCACAGTGGGAGAGCTAAAGTTAGGCTGTTGGTCAGTGTGCAACTATCTTGGAAGTCCCACCTTAACTTCATCTAGGGTAGAATTTACTATGTTAGAAAGTTTATCAGATTGGCATTGCCTTAAAAAGGCACTATAGTGGTGTATAATGCTTTGGCCATTATCCAAAAACCTAGTGGGAACAGGTACAGACCATTTCTGGCAATGCAGCATGTACTGTCAATTATGTCTTTTCAGTAGGCATCCTTTGATCCCACAGGATCATGGGTTTTTACATCTGTTGGATTCAAGTAGCGTATTCTGTGGCTGTGCAATCAGATTTGGGAGTGGCAGCTCTCTCCACATTCTGAGCAGCAGTAGGCAGATGTCATTCTGGTATCATGGGCACAGATTTTCCTGAGGGCTCTCTTATCTTCTGCTCTCCTTGCCAAGATGGTTTCATACATAGCAAGAGCTTCATTCACTTTCTGTCTCAAGGCGCACTTGTCTGTGGTGAGGGAATGCCAGGTGTTCACACTGATGGAGAGAGAACTGAGGTCACACTTGCATATAGTCTTGTAGTACAATTTGGGTCACCCTTTCAGCCTCTTTCCAGACTCCATCTCTCCAAAAAGGAGGTCTTTCAGTATTTGGCCATCCATCCTGTGTGAGACATGACCCAGCCATTGTATAAGTCTCTGTTTCAGGTGGGTGAACATGGAGGTGGTGCCTGTCCTCTTAAGCACTGTGCTGTTGGGGATCTTGTCTTTTCATGAGATACCAAGTATGGATAATGTGCCTAAGGCAGCACAAATGGACTACATTGAGCCACTGCACCTGTTCTGAGCACAGAGTCCATGTTTCACTGGCATACAGTAATGTGCACAAAACACAGGCTGTGTAAAAGTCCACAGTGAGATTATTATTAGCCCATACTCTCTTTGCAGACAAGAAAATGTTGTGGTGGCTTTTCCAAGATGTCTCCCAAGCTGACAAATATTGGACCCCTTTAGAATTACATCAGTTACTGAGACAATTATTAAAGTCAATCATTTTCTGTTTATATTTTGATATCATCCTTGGAAAGCACTGTATGTTTGTAGGTAAGTGCTAGACTTGGTCCCCTTATGGGTTATTTTAGCCTAGCAAGTTTTCTATGGTGAATATCCAACCTTGCACCTCTTGTCTATGAGGTAAACACCTTAACCACTATGCAAACCCCCAACTTGGTGAGTGGAGTGTCGACTAAATTCTATTTCTTATTGATTTTTAAGTCTAGAGATCATAGTATAAAAATTGTCCTTGTTCTCCTGTGCTGTAAAGATATGTGCAAATATACCTTGAGAGCTGTGGTGCTAAAAAAGGTATTAGTCTGCTGGGTTTGTTCTGTTCATTAGCCTCTATTAACTTCACTAAACTGGGGTCAGATGAACAATACCAATGCTCTACATCATCGCTCTTTGCTTTCTTGACTTCATCTGTATGAAATAAATCTTTAAGACATTGTCAATTTCTTTCTGAAGGATAGCTTTTGCCATTGTAGTAAATCTCAGATGGCTGTAGTAATGCCCAGTAATATTTTTTCTCACACTCATTGACTGTAAATTTGTTAGATTAAATATCATTCTTCAAGTCTTGCAATGTTGGTAAAAATGTTCCAGGGCTTTGTTTTATTTCTGTTGCTTCTGCTGCTATAGGCACAAAGCCTTACTTTAGGAATAATAATGTTTCTTGAATAACTGCAGTGCCTATCCAGTACATGTTCCTGGACAGTGTTACCATGCCCTCTGTGAATTCATAAAATGGGATAATCCTTACAAAGTAACTCCACCTTACTAAAAGAAATCTTTCAGCACTGGGACTAATTTATATTTACTAAAAAAATGAACTTTGATTTTCATGAACCAAAGTTCCAAGAATTATACCTGGTATAGGTAAGTGTAATTTTCAGTCATTACCATATCATTACCATGATTCTGTTATAAATTAAGAGTGTCTATATATATCAAAATAAGGAGATTAAGAAAATGGGCATCTTTAGAAACAAATATTAGAAGAAATACAAGATATTCTGAGTGTGTATTCTAGTCTTAACTGCTAAAATTACATGAAATGTTATGTTTTCCCAGTGCTCGGTTCAAATCGGCTCCTTTTTTTTAAAAAGTTCTAGTCTCCCACCAGGACACAAGTTCTCTTCAGCAATTACATTCTGCTTGCTGAGCACACTCAAGCAAATCTGCAGTCTGTGGCTACCACTCCACCCATACAGTATAAGAAGGAATCAGTACTGCAAACTAAACAAGGATATACATTTTGAGCCTCAGGAGCAGGGTCAGTCCACCCTGGCATTCTACTTGTATGTTTTATAAGAGTAAAGCTATTACATTAGCAGTAGTATTAGCAGTATATATAAATTTTGAGCCTCAAGAGCAGGGTCAGTCCACCCAGGCATTCTACTTGTATGTTTTATGAGGTATGTTTTATGAGAGTAAAGCTATTACATTAGCAGTATTTCTTAGTAGTTCTCAGCGTGCTAATAAAACTGTCTGTTGTAGTCTTGTGCCCCCCTCCAGCTAGTATAGTAATCCTAACTGTCCAATAGACAGTATACATTTAATTCAGATCCCTGTAACTAAATTAACCATCAAGCAGCCCTCTTACTGTTTTCTGTGTTAGTTTGTATCACTTGGAGGTTCACCTGTTTATTTGCATCTCTATACATTCCCCTTCATTGCTAATATAGCTCCCTACTTTAATCTGTGCACAAACTGGTTACTAATCAGCAAGTCAATGTAAAGACACACTCCCAACCTTAATAAACTTTGCTGTTTCTTCTCTCCTTCACTTTACAGGTAGTTTGAATTATTACTTACCCCCTCTGTGGCCTTCACTGATTTCCACTGATTGCTTCTCTGGTTGTTTTGCATTCCACCGGGTTTACACCCCTTGTGTTGTCTCCCTCCCCCAATGCTACGTCTATATTAGAATCCTGCTGACAATGGAGCCATCTTAAAATTTTTAGTCTCCCACCAGGACACAAGTGCTCTTCAGCAATTACATTCTGCTTGCTGGTAAGCCATTAGACCTCAGGAATTTGTTTAAAGTGTTCAGATTTGTAAAGTAATACTTTTTTCTCTTGTCTTGGTGGGCTCTGCCCGGCTCCGTTCGTCCTCGCTAACGCTCAAGCTCTCTCTGGTCCTCTGCCCTGCCATTTATTCCATCCCTTCTCCCACTACCTCTACATTTATAGTAATCACAGCCACACCCACAGCTCACCCTCATATCACCTCCACCAATCACAGCTCCTCAAGTCATATCACATTATACCACACCAAGTTGCTCCACACAAAATACTCCCAATCACTCTCATTCCCACTAGGCATTGTTTACATCACCCACACTACTTCCCCATCCACATATAGTGCAACCCTATAATTCCTATTCAGACTCCCCACCTAGAACCAACTTAAACTTTATAACCATGACTATCGCACAACTAAGTCGTCTGTCTACTTATAATTCTTTACAACACCACAAGTTATCACTCTAGCAATATCCCTAAACTTAGTAGCACAACACTACATTATGCACTCTCATATGCAGACACCACACATTATAATAATACCTTCCCACAATTGTTCAAGAGCTACATAACGGACCAATTCAGAACTAAACACATATGCTCTCATTCCTACTTCAAAAAAACACAATACTTTCTCACACTCCTCACCAAACTCCAACATCTGTATCACCATTTTAACAGCAGGCTCACCATAAGTGTGGATATACACCCCAACCCAGGCCCAAATCCATCCTGTCCAACACAAACTGCTCCAACACAAATGTCAGAACATAGCACCCCCACTTTCTTCATCCCTGGGCAAATCAACAACAGCAGCAAAACCAACAATCTTTTAATGCTAAATATTAATATTAGAAGTATCAAAAATAAAATACCTGAACTCCAGGCCACAATGGCACACTACTCCTAAGACATAGTTGCTTTAACAGAAACCTGAGGCTGCGGATCTCTGCTGTCCTGTGGATAGGGTGGTGCCAAGATAGAGGCCGATGCTTTTGGGGGAAGAACATCGGCATCCTTGTGTAGAGCTGTAGATTTGGATAGCACGCTCTTCATCATCTCAAAGGCTGACTCCCTCAGTTCCGAGGACACCAGTTCCGAAGAAGCAGAGGTAGCCCTTGGTTCCAGGGAAATTGGCTCCAAAGCTGATGTAAGAACTGAGCTCAGTCGAGCTAATGCACCGAGAGGTAGACTTGGAACTGAAGAGGCTCGAGTCTGAGAATCTCCTTCGGGGCCGACTGGTGAACTTTGGCTCCTAGACACTACGAATGGCAGCGAGTGTTGGAGCAGATATTGGTTCCAGTAATACCTCATGGGGTGCTGGAGACGAAGGTTCTGCTATAAGAGGTACTGGATGTTCTGGCTCCAACAGTCTGGTATGACTCGCAGGAGGAACAGTAGTGGATGTAAAAGGTTTTGACGGCTTCAAAATCAGCTAACTCAGAAGTTCTCCCTACCAGCTACAATATCATTAGACAAGACAGACCACTTTGTAAAGGGGGTGGAACTGCCTTACTGTACAAGTCCAACTTAACTGTCCATCAATTACCAAACTCCTACCCCTCCCCCAATAATTGGGACATACTTTTCTCACAACTTCAACTTCACCCTAAAAAGGTAATCACCACAATTGTGATCTATATTCCACCTGGTAATACACCTGCTAGCCTTGAAGACTTCTTATCCTGGTGTTCTTCCACATACTCACAAGAAACCCTTATTCTGGGGGACTTCAAACTAGATTGGTTCACCTGTATATCAGAACCACCAGATAATCTAATAAATCTCCATGGCTACCAGCAGCTAGTCCAAATTCCAACTAGATGTGATAAAAAATCTAAAAGGGAATCCATCCTTGACTGGGTCCTAACTAACAACCCCACCTTGTACCCACACACAGGCAGTCTCCCAGACACCTTAAGTGACCACAACATAATATACCTTATACGTAGTAGAACAAGCATATGCAAAACCACTAACTATATATCCACTAGAAACACAAAATAATTCTCTCCTGAGGTCCTCAACACTTTACTTTGTAACTGTGACTGGACCCCCCTAAATACCCTCCCACTTGACCAGGTTGTATCATATTTCAACAAAACATTTGTACAACACCTAGACACTGTCGCTCCATTGAGCAAAATCAAGGTTAGAACCACTACAAACCCCTGGCTCAGTAAAGAAACCAAACAAATCCTCAAGTCCAGAGACACTGCCTGGCTTTACTATAAAAAAAAAAACAAAGAAACACAAAGCCTAACTAAGTACCAAGAACTGCGCAACCATGCAAAAAATGCATTAGGCTGGACAAAACATCCTAATACACAACATTACAAACTAAATACCAACACAACTCCCCCAAATTTTAGAAAAATGTAAACCAGCTACTAAAATCCACCCAAAAGGCTACCCTCAAATCAACCACCCCTGACACTAAAGTTCCCATCGAAACACAATTCAACTCCCACTTTGTGAACTCAGTTCTATCCTTAGTATCACAGGACAGTTCCTTCATCACTATCCCCCCCAACACAAATAACACTAATACAAGCTTTACACTCAAAACAGTTTCCACCACTTCAACCAAAAGCATGCTCTCCAAACTAAAAACCTCATCAACAGCAGCCGACCTACTCCCCAGCTATTTCTTGAAACTCACAGCAGATCCTATTGCTATCCCAGTCTCCACTCATAAACAGATCAATTGTTGAAAACTATGTGCCCAAACTCTGGAAAATATGCTATGTTACACCCATACATAAAGGTGGGACCTCCACTGAACTTAATAACTACAGACCCATTGCTTTACTCTCCCCCCTGCCCAAAATCCTAGAAAAATGCATCCATACCCAGATGCTAAACTATCTCCTAGACAGCAACATCCTGTCACCTACTCAGCATGGTTTCAGACCTGCCCATAGTACCACTACAGCCCTCCTCTGCTTCACAGACACAGTAAACCATCTCAAAAATGAAAGCCTACAGGTGTCAACTCTTTTTTTGGATATGTCCAAAGTATTTGACACAGTCTCACACCAAATCCTGCTAAACAAACTAAACCAATATCACCTATCAAATTCCACTCTTATCTGGTTCCAAAGCTACTTAACTGACAGGTACCAAGCTGTGAAATGGGAAAATTCTCTCTCTCCTCAGCTGCCCATAACTATAGGAGTCCCACAGGGTTCTATCTTAGGACCACTACTATTCACAGTCTTTACAAATGACCTCCATACCTCCACACATCATGCAACTATCATTCAGTATGCAGATGACACTACCTTAATCTGTGCTGCACAAAACATTCCCACCCTCCTGCAAACAACTCAACTAGCATTCTCTGACATTGAAAACTATCTTACCAAAGCCCAACTTATCCTCAATCCAAAGAAAACTCAGATTATGATTATAACCAGTTCTAACAAAAAAGTAAATTCACTATCTACTCCACAAATGCTTCTCCAATCGCTCCAGTGGCACAGGCTAAGCTATTGGGAATAACCATAGACTCCCACCTAAAATTTGATAGTCATCTCAACTTAACTATTAAAAAAGTACATGCCAAACTGGGATCACTCTACTGTATCAAACCATTTCTTACCAACAACACAAGATCAGCCATTGCTCGCTCTCAACTTCTATCCACCCTACTCTATGCATCTCCCATTCTGACTAATCTCAACAAAACTGAACTAAGCAAAATGGAAGCCTGCTATAACAGAATTGCCCGCTTTGCTGCAAATTGCTCATATAGAACTCATCACTGTACTGCTTTGAGACAGCTCCACTGGCTTGAACTGCCCAACCTCCTAATTACA
>NC_056737.1:1779836076-1779908457 GCF_019279795.1 Protopterus annectens
GTGGAAACATTTTGCACTGATGTTATTGCATGCCAATCAAGGGTAGGACTGAAGGTTTGGCAAAAAAAAAAATCAAGATTGCCACAAAATGATAACTTGCTCAGCTTGACCCTCATCATAGGTGGTAATACATCCATGCAGTGGGGAAGAAATTAAGTCAGAAGAGTGAGAAAGGGGTTTGGTGACTATGGTTTCAAGATACAAAAACAGTTTGCAAAATAAAAATACCAGCCATTGAGCCAATGTAACTAATGACAGCATCTCAGCCATGTTCACACTTAAAGGGAAAAAACTTCATACTCTGCACATACAAAAAATATGCACACATACACCCCGAAACAGCTTCTCTCATGTAAATCAAAGTTCTAGAAAAGAAATTCAACAAAAGTGTAATGAAAAAAAGGTTAAAGTTAAGTGAAAACAGCTGATAGGGAAATTGTATTACTGCTCATAGGTTCACAGATGTATATATTAGGGCTAATGACCACCAGGTTCTTTACAGGCCTTGTCATGCAACACAGCCTAGTTTTGTCCCCCAACTTCCTTAGACACCTATATGGTGGGATAGTTAGTAAAGAGGTAGCTAAGGGCTATACGGGGGGGGGTATGTTAGTTAGGATTAATTTACATACTGTTAACCTCTGTCCATCAGAGATATGGAGCTAGACTGAGGGTGAATTTGTGATTTCCCATCCAAAGATCAAGACTTCTTTTGAATAGGGTCAAGGATTAAATGAACTCTGCTTCATGTAGATGGAGAGCTTATTCAATAGCGCTGGGATCCTTTGAGACACATATCAGTCTCTCCAGCATGTTCTATTTATGTTGCAGGCAAAGTTCAGGTTCTTGGATCTAGATATTCTGATGCTGTTTGCTTTGCTAACGTGCAACAGATTCATCAGAGCTGGATCTGAGGAAGCCTTATATACTGGGCATAGACTATTTCTCAGTAACCTGTAAGAGACTGAATACAGAGAGTCTTAAAGCAATCTGTATAGAACAAGATATTCATACCCTGGGTTCTCCTAGTGATGAATCTTTGAGAGTGATCCAACTGTTGCAAGACCCTGGTTAGGTACATGACAAAGGGGGCATTATGCCCAATTATGGGTCTGATAAGTGCTGAGTAGAGTGACAGCATAACTTTCTTGGACCTGGATGCCATATTCTTGCTTATGAGTTGGGGAACCTAGAATGATTTTGTTACTGTCTTAGCTACATGTTTTTTGAAGGCCAGATTATTGTCTATATATGTCCAGAGATCCCTAACTATTGGGTCTACTCTTTGGGGTATTTAGTTGATGCAGTAATTAGTTTGGATAGATGATTTCCCAAAGGGCACTACAATGCATTTCTTCTCATTGCGTTTTAATCTGTGGCTTTGGCACCAGCCATTTATTTGTGTTAAACTTTCTTGCAGGATGTTGGTGACATGGAGGGAATTTATGATAGCTCCCAATTTACAGTCATCTGTGAACTTGGTGAGCCAGAGGCCTTTAACATTAGCCTTGACATCTGAGAAGTAAATGCCAAATAGGAGTGGGCCCAACATGGAGTCCTGGGGTACTCTGCTGGTATTGGTCTCCTGGTAAAGGTGAACTCACCAATCCTGACTTCTTCGGTCCTACCTGTGACAGACAGCAATCTAGTGAGTTATGTAAGGATTTATGCCTAGTTTTCTGAGAATTTGTCAACACTACCTGAGTGTGGTATTTATTGAATGCCTTGGTTTGGTCAAGGTATATGGTATGTACCATTTTCTCCTCATCCATAGCCTTGGTGACCATCTTGAAGAAATCTACCAGGTTGGGTAGGCAAGACCTTCCCTTACCAAAGGCAAACTGGGATGGGTCCAGTGTCTGTAGATTGTCAATATCCTTGTCATTTCCTTGATAATTCCTTCCATGACTTTGCATATTAGACTTGTCAGACTGATGGTTCAATAGTTTCAAGGTCAGTTGATGGTCCACCCTTATGAAGAGCGATGATTGTTGTGACCCTCCTGGCATGTAACCTGTTTTGAGGCTGTAGTTGAAAAGCGCCTCAAGTGGTCCTAGTAGGTCATGTTTTAGGCTATTTAGGAGGCAACTAGGGGATATTGTTGGGGACCATTGAAGCAGTGTTTTTAGCCTTAGCGAGTGCCACCAGGTACTGCTACCTGTTGATAGTTGGGGGATATGGGAAGATATACTAGAAGTGTTTTCACATAGGGTAGTAGGAGGAGTTGGGATGAAGTTAGAGCTGAATTTGTCAGCCAGTAGATTTTCTGTCACCATGGTCAGTGAAGGTTGTGCCACTTACCGCTAGTTCTGCACACTGCTGAGTGTTACCCTTAAGGCTTTTGACATAGCTGAAGAAGGCCTTCTGATTGTCCTTAGCCTGTGAGGCTACACTAACCTCATAATTGGCCCTGTTGACTATCAGGAAGCTCTTTTCTCTATGACAGTTACTGTTTCTGATGTTGGACATGACTTTTTCTTTTGTTATATACCCTGTTAAGGTAAGGATTTCACCAGTGAGGTTTGTTTTTGGTGTGAGATCTGAGCTTACTTCTGGTAGGTACAGCAACCTCAATGCAGTCATTTTCATGTTTGTACATGGTTTCTTTAAATAATTATACATAGGTAGCTGTGTTCTGCGGGTTTGGGGTGCTGTAATATTTACCAAGTGTTGATTAATTGCATACAGTTTGTTTTAAAATAGTTCCTGACTGTTATGGGTTTAGTTGGGTTGATTTTTTATTTCTAGGAAGACAGTTTTTTGGTCCAATCTCACCAATGAGGACATGACATGGGGGGTGCAATGCTTTCCCATGTTGGTGAGTACTAGGTCTAGTATATTTAATCCTCTGGTTGAAGTGCACACTGTCCCATCCAGAGAATTTGTGTTAATAAAATCCAGGAAATATTGTGCCTGTGAGTTAGAGGTGGTGTATGTTTCACAGTCTACAGAGGGGTAATTGAAGTCTCCCATGAATGGAGTATTTGGTTGGATGGTGAGTTTTAGGTCTTGATAACAGTTGTGAGCTTCATGGATCATATATAGCAACCTGTAGCTGGCCAGGACATAGTAAGGAATCTTGTCTATGGAGACTTGGACATGGATGAACTCTAGGGCATCATCCTGTTTAACTAACCTGGAACTGTATTTGTTGCTAATGTTAATCAAGACACCTCCACCTTTAGCCCAAGTCTGTGCTACTAGTGGTTTAAATGTATAGAAAGCACTGTAGCCTTCCACTGCAGTTGTACATTTTGTGGCCTTAAACCAGGTCTTATTAATGACACAGAAGTCTACATTCTGCAGAGTGAGGAGAGCTTGTAGGGTGTGGAGTTTCTTGTTTAGGCTCCTACCACTGAGCAGTAATACCCTAAGGTTTTTTTGAGTTTTTTTTTTTTTTTGCTATGTTGGTAGTTTTGCCATTTTGCCATTGCCTAAAAAAGGCTCTAAGGGGGTGGATAAAGTTTTAGCCAATATCTAAAAGCCCAGTGGGGGTGGTAGTGGGATTGGCAGATGCAGACCATCCCTGGCAAAATGTGGTCTATTAACCATGTAATCCCATGCTGATATTTTTTGGATTCCCCTGGAGCAACACCAGAAACTAAGCCAATTATTAACATTAATTATTTTCTGTTCATACTGTGTCACCATCCTTGGTGAAGTTGGAATGCTGCTCAATGAAAGGCACATACCAGTCTGTGACACATATACAGAGAGCTCATAATGTCTCTTTTTATATAGTCCAGTGAGGTACATCTCAAGTCATTTATACCCACATGGACTATGATAGAATCGTATTGGTACCTTTGGAGCTATGACTTGATTGTGTATGTGATACTGTGGATCCTCGCTCCAGTTAATCAGCTAACCATTATCTTCTCCTTGTCCATCCTGGTGAAAGGAGCATCTGTGTGTCATACTATAGAATTCCCTATGACAAGAGTACTAGGTAAAGTGCTTGCTTGCTTTATGGGCTTTGTTCTTGAGGGGATCATTGGGTGCAGGCATATGTATGGTATTCATTGTTGCTTTTGGTGTGTGCTTTTGTGTTTGCTGAGGATAGGTGTTGCCATTTGATGGTTTAAGAGGTCTTTGAGGTTAGAAGAAGTTTCTTTTATGTGCCTCAGAATAAAAAGGTTTGTGTTGGTGAGCAGTGTTGTGTGAAGGATGCAATGTGTGGGTTCTTGACAACCTTGTTTGTAAGCGAGATTTTTGCCTCCAAGGAAGTTATATATCATGGACCTTATAAACAAGGACATTGGCTACCTCCAAACACTTGACCCCACACAGTTTGGTTTTGTCAAAGGGAGATCATGCCTGTTAAATTTGGTCGACTTCTTTGAAACAATCACCAAAGCCATGGACAAGGGTAAGACGGGAACCCAGTAGAGCGAATGCTGGAAATAGCGAAGCTGCAGAACACTGAATACTTTCCTA
This sequence comes from Protopterus annectens, assembly GCF_019279795.1. Taxonomy (NCBI): domain Eukaryota; kingdom Metazoa; phylum Chordata; order Ceratodontiformes; family Protopteridae; genus Protopterus; species Protopterus annectens. The sequence goes on from NC_056737.1 coordinate 1,779,840,514, forward strand.
GGGAAAGTATTTGGTGGGCTATTTCTGCAGCTTCGCTATTTCCTCGACTGTGGAGCAAATGTTACAGACTGGGTTAAGGTAAGTGTGCAAACGAAGGTGAGTGTGCGACTGGGCATGGGTTAGGTGAGTTAGGGTTAGGGAGTGGGTCAGGTAAGTGTGTGATTGTGTGGACGTGAGGGTTACGGTAGGTAAGTGAAGTTGGATGCTTAGTACATGGTCCACCCTTATGAGTTAGGGTCAGGGAGCGGGTAAGGTGAATGTGTGATAGTGACGGACCTTAGGGTTAGGGTTGGGTTAAGGTAAGTGGATAGCTAGTGGTGTATGTATGGTTTAGTGTAGGGTTTTGTGAAGTGTGTGTGTGTGTGTGTGTGTGTGTGTGTGTGTGTGTGTGTGTGTTTGTGTGTGTGTGTGTGTGTGTGTGTGTGTGTGTGAATTATTTATTTTAGTGTGCTTGTGTTGTGTGTATATTCGTTGGAACAGCAAATTTTTTCCTTGGGAAAAAATTTGTTATTCTGACTGTTTGGTTTTCTGGTGTTTCGCTCTATTGGGTTCAATATTATAACATTCAAAGTTGTAAGACTTTAATGTTATAATATAGACCCAGTGCACACCACCTACTTTGACCTAGCCAAAGCCTTTGATGCTATTTCCCACTCCGGCATAATAGATAAACTCTCCCAGCTAGGAATCAACCCGTATGTTACCAGATGTGTAGCTAACTGACTCACTGATAGAACCCACTCAGTCAAAATAGGGGAAGCCACCTCTAGTAGTAGATCAGTAATGAGTGGTGTATCCCAAGGATCAGTCTTAGGGCCTCTGCTGTTTGGGATATACTGTTCTGAGGTGCAAGCCAAAACCTGCAAGCTGGGTGCTGTCTTAAATTTCCCTAGTGATGTGAACATCCTCCAAGAGGGCCTTACCCAAACTAATGACATGCCAGAAGCATGGCCTCAAACCGAATACCAAAGAAATGTATCATTATCCCCTTTGAGGAACATGGCATCCCCACTAATTATCATATTAATAACAATGTTCTAAGCATGCAATCAGTCGTGAGGGACTCGGGCACCCAGGTTGATAGCAACCTGACTTTTAACCACCACATTGCCTCTGTTGTGTGGAAGGCTTTCTACTTGGTCCACCTCATAAGTAAGGGCATTTCATCCAGGAACAAGAAGGTCATAACATCCCTACACTCCTCCTTTATCAGACCCATTACTGAGTACAATGTCCCCTTCAGCATGTACCTTGCCAAGCACATGCAGCAGCTGGAGAGACCACAGAGGTTCTTGACCAGGAAAATCCAGAGTCTCAAACACCTATCCTATACAGATAGGCTAAAAGCCCTCTCCCTCTACTCAGTCTCATACAGACTGCTCAGAGGTGACCTGTGTATGGCATATACAGTTGTCTTATACCCAGCCTCGATGGAGTTGCTGCATATCTATAAGTCAAACTCCACTCAAGCAACCCACACACAAGGCCTCAACCTGGTCTGTGACATTAATAGAACTTGTTGGTGGGATAGATTTGTGTCCCAAAGACTCCCCTGTCTGTGGAATAGACTCCTTCTCCATGCTAAGCAGAATACTCCGCTATCCCTCTTTAAAAGGAACCTGGATGACTTGATGGGAAGTAAAAAATGCACCCCTGTGATCCCACCTGTGTCCTGCTGGACAGGGGGAACATGGATGAAATTCATGGCTAGGCTTATAAGGGCCTCTGGGCAATAGCCTAGTATTGTCCTATGAAGCTATATGTATCTCTTACCTACTGTGTTAGCTTCTTTAAGGATTAAAAGGTTTTCTGAGAAATGAGACAATTGCTACATTTTCTCAGGATGGCCTTATCTACCAAGATGGCCACAGAGACATTGTGAAATTTTAAATCTATGTTGTCAGGACCTGTATTACGTTTAGGTTATTATGGTTTAGGGACTTGGATTTACAGGGTTCACTTGAGTGGTGTCTAGGGTTAAGGCTAGATCTTATATAGTACTATGATCAGATATTAGTGCTGGTTTGATGCACTTACTAGCTGGCCTAATCTTAGCTCCATGCAAAGCCTTTCTGTGTTACATGTTAAAGTCCTAAGTTTTAGCTTTATAGGTTTTCTATTATGCAGGGTACTGATAACTGCCACTGGCAGGGAACACCTCTGTAAAAATATTCTTAATTTACAGCAGATAGAAGAAAGATGAAAACTAACTTCCATGTCCTATAAACAACTATACTTTGAGCTCCCTGGAGTGCTTTCCAACTTAGAGAGACCAGGTAAACACCTTCTGCCTCAAGAAGGATGATTCTGGAACTTCTTAATGTAATAGCACAGTAAAAGTAGCTCTGAAATACAGATTAATACCAAAACAACTAAGTCCCTAAAAAGTCCTCTGACTGATGAAACAATGTCACTTTAAGCCTTCCTATGTATTTCACAACCTGGACTGACAAGGGTAATTTACTACTGTCCCTAGAATAGCAGTCCCAGTCTTTTTAACGTAGAAATACACTTTGGTTAGCCAAAAGTGAAAAGTAACAACTAGCTACAAGTGATTGTCAGTTTAAGCCTCCTGTGTGTTTTACAATTCAGACAGACTAGGCTGCATTTCTACTGCCACTAGAATTGCAGACCCAACTTTCTTAATGTAAAAACCCACTTTAGTTAGCAAAATGTGAAAATGCATCAAAAACAAATTAAACAACTAACTACAGCAACTAAAGTCTCACTTAAGCCTACCTTTGTGTATCTCAACTCAGACAGACCAAGCTACCTTTCTTCTGCTAAAATTTTAGTCCCAGCCTTAATGTAAAAATATACTTTATTTAGCCACAAGTGAAAAGGTGCAGAAACAAATCTACAGCTAACTACAAGTAATTGCAAGGTGATTCAAAGGCAGAAAAGCCAACAATGAGGAGCATGCACACTTTAAGGCAATTTCAAATTCTGTTAAAACAGAAATCAAAATGTCTAATCTAAACATGATTATGCTTACAACAAATATATAACTAAATGATAAAACTACCATATCTGAATGTATCCTTCATTGCCTGGTACTAGAGAAAATAAAAATTAACCCAGAACAATGACAGAAAGACTTTCACAAGGTGGTCCATGTATAAAAAAAAACAGAACCTATGTAAAGCTGTGTTAAATGCATCAGACTCCAACTCTTCCATGTTTTCTATACATAGTTATATCATTGGTCTGTCTCTCTACTCACGTCTCTTCTCTTTTCATCAGTATTATCTGTCTCTATCTCTCTATTTATGTCTATCTCTCTACCTAGCGCTATCTATCTACCTATTTATATAGCTGTTATATTTACATGCACAGCCGCATCAATGTATAAAATACAATATATTCCAGTTTTTGTTAAGCCAAATATTAATAGCGGTGAAAAGAAAAAAGAAACATTCAACAGGTCCTTTTCAGGCCACTCAACATACTGAGATACCTGATATGCATTACACAAATTATACAACTACACAATTGAGAATATTGTCTTATTTATTAAAATTAATTCATGTCTTTGACGCCTAGTGAAATGTTTCTTCAAAGTATGTACATTATTGTTTATTGCAGTCTTTGTCTACTCAGATGGTAATATTCCTGTCTGGACAGTTCTGTCTTTATGCATTACACCTGCCTGCAGTACTTCTCTCACTGATCTGTATTAGCTTTTTATCAACTTCACCTCATGCAATACTACTTATCTTGCCTTGCAACCTCTATTTCTGTTATTCTGTTCACTGGTTCCATCCCATCTCTCTTTTTCATAGAAGACATTGCATGGTGTAACTAAGAATTGTTACCTGCTGCCATAATCTCTGTTGCCATTTGTATTTTTGCCTAGTCCTGCATTTTAATTTGTCATGAATAATTAATCAAACATTCTCCACTCTGAGTAACAGCTATTATACTAGTAATGTATACTGAATTAGTAGAACAGCTGTAATTAATATCAGACTGCAGCTTTAGTCAACATGTATATGGAACAGGCTATTATTGTCACCACTTGCCATGATGGTGTGCATTGTCTTCCTTGGAGGTACTGTGTCATCTAACCATGCTTAACATTTCATGACCATCACAGCACTGACATTGTAGATCAGTGCAGTGTGGAGAGGGAAACCATACAAGAGCTGGTAGATGTGTGTTGGCCTTATCTGCAGGTTCATCGGAGTCATGGATTACCTCTCTCAGTGGATACCAAGGTATACGTGGCTTTATGTATACTAGCTACAGGGAGCTTTAAGAAACCAACAGGGGACACAGTGGGGATATCCTAGGCATTTGCCGCAAGGATAATCCACAAGTTTCTCTATGCCATGTTGTAGCATGTAGGGGAGTATAAATGGTTCTGCTGTACCACAGAGGAGACAGCCAATACAATGCAGGATTTCTGTTATATAGCCTACTTCCCTGAGTTGCTATGGGTTGTATATTGCACTTACATTGAAATAAAGGCCCCACCTAGTAAGCTAGGATGAAGGTATGTGAACCGTAAAGGGAACCCATCCATTAACTGCCAGTAGCCTGTAATCCACAGGATAGTATCTGCAATGTGTTTGCAGACCAGCCAGGCAGTTACCATGATGCCCACATATGGCACACATATGACCTTTACCAATGGTTTCAAAGGGGCAAATTTTTCTAGGGCATCTTATTGCCAATGATGGATATGCCCTCAAGCCTTGGTTGATGACACCAGTCTGAAATACCCTGACTGTGACAGACAACTATTCCCTATCACAAACACAAGTCATAGTGGAACATGTGTTTGGGCTTCTAAATACATGCTTTCACTACCTGGATATATCCTGTGGTCCCTGCAGTATGATCCTGGGACTTGTGCTAAGATATTCTCAGTGTTTGCAATGTCACACAACATAATAATGAGGAAGCAGTTCTTCCAGGTACTGGAGGCAGACAATGAGTTGGTTGAGGACCCTGCAGCAGGGGATGAACATACTAGAATGAAACAGGTGTAGCATAAATATAGAAGCAGTAACTGACATATAATGTTTGGCCCTTAGTAAGGCATATACACTACAGTAATATGTAATGCATTCAAAACCAAATGCCAGACTGTGCTTACCCATGCATAGTGGGACTACAATGTGATCAGACATTGGCAATCCAAATAACAGAGTATAAAGGGGAAGACACAGTTATCATTATGTGCATAGGCTGGGGGATCACAAGTGTGCGATGCCTTCCACTGGAAATGTATGAATGTTGTACAAATTGAAAATTACTGACTACAAGTGTCAGAGGTGGGTCTGGAGGTGATTATTGTAAAATGCTTTGTGAAGTGCCACTATCACTGGTTATGTGTGTGTGTCCATGTCACTGGTGGCACTGGTGGCTATATTGGTATGTGTACATATGCTGGGTTGCAGTAGTTGTAGCACTATGGCTTAATCTAGCAGAAATATTCAGGGCATGCATGAAAGATGTGCAGGATGCATATCCATTCAAGGAAGCTGCTTCTTACAGGAGTGTCACTGGTACCTTGGCCAGAGGTACATGTACTACATGACTGTGAGTGACATCTGGTACCATACATGGCACAGGCACAACTACCACAGCCTAGAAGAGATCCTCTTCTGCCTTCAAGCATCTCTATGATCAGTGACATCGTAGAAGTGGTGACACTTTGTGACTGTGACCTTGGCCTTCCTCATCCATAATGGCTACTTTGTACAGAGGCAGAGGTGGAGTGGCAGATGTTCCATGCCTGACATGTGACACTGGGAGCACATGAAGACTTGCCAAGCACCAGTAGGTGATTGATATGGTCAAAAATGTCACACACATATGGGACTTGCACTCTTGTAGGTTATCAAGCACACAAATCATCTCTACGGGTTCCTATTATATGATCAAAGAAGCATTCTTTCAAATGCATCTTTATCGAACTTGAAAGCACAAAATGGCAAAATACCAAAATGGCATATAAGCAAGTTCTTTCCCTGGGAAACAAATCGCCATTTTGCCACTATCTCAGAGTTAGTATATTTAAGTAGGGGGGGTGGGGAGCAATGCCCACCACTTTATGTAATATTTTAAAGTTTTTTTTTCTTTTGTGGAACAGTGATTTTTTTTCCCTTGGAAAAAATTGCTGTTCTAAGTGTTCAGGATTGTAAGCTTTTGCATATATGGGGGTCAATAAATCAGCGTTCACTTTTTTAAACATTTTCTGGTTTAATATACACTCATCTCTACAAAGGCTGAGGTATTGCTAACTGGTGCTTCAACAAATGCCCTTGCATCCCTGAGGTACCTATGTACAAAATGCACAACACATTAGTGTCATGTTCATTAACAAAGGGATCAAACCAAATGATTCATGCCCTATTAGAGGGAGTACACTACACACCTGGGGCATCCTCAAATGATACTCTAAGGGCATGCTTCAGTTCAGCCCCGAGATCTAGCACACCACCACCAGAACACATTGAGTCAGATTCCCAGACAGAGATGCATGAAACTCCTCTATCTCCATCAGTAGTCGCTCGACCAACAACCCGACTCCTGTTGTCTTACCTTCCTGTACAAGGCAGATAGTATGATTTTCTGCATGACGGATAATGTCAGTAGCATTTCATCTGACTTGATCATACTTGTAGCCCTGGCTACTGACAGCATTAATATCTCTGACAATATCTTGCTAAGCACAGCCATAATACAGAAACTCTGCATCTTGCCCAAAAAACTGTCAACCATGGAAATGGAGGGCCAGCACGAAGACTTCCTTCTCCATGTGGGAGAACTTGTTCTTCTTTGCTTTTCCTTTGCCAGGCATGCTGCTGTGTGGAGAAAGAATGCAACTATGTGAGTATGACACTAAGGACTATTTATAGACTAGCTACAATGTACCACCTATCCTATGCAGTTGAATAGGGATGCTAATATGTAGACATAGCAGTAAGCTGTACATCCTTACAGTACTACTTGGCACACGGCTCTCCCTCAAAAACCCAGCTCAGTGAGTTAACCACGCACCCCTGCCAACCATAAGCCCTTCTCGTCTACACAAATGTTAAATTATAGTGGAGCATTAATTGTATAACAGTAGGTAAACTCCACTGTTAAACCCACTGTGGTCCAATTCTACACAGTCACAGCTATCCAAAGGCACAATGAAGACATTTGCTGAAGCTGTGATAATATGCCCCCTGCCATTGGGCAACCTTTCTTGACACATAAGGTATGTTAACTATGTAGCTACAGCTGACTTTGTTTGCCTGTGTCTATGAATGTGAACTCATAGTAGAACTGTGTAACATACAAGCAAGGTTACAGCACACATTAACGCATAACATGAAGGCTAATATGCATAAGCATTTCCAGCATGACTGTTTAACAGGGGTCTGTATGCTGAGCAACAGTAAGAAAACAGTAGCTGATCCCACCCCATTACATTAGTAAGTTACTGCTATAAATTGGTATGTGCATCTCATTAGAACACAAGGCAGTGCTGACCTGGCTCATTTAAGGGGTCTATATTAGCTTGTCGAAGTGTGATTTCATTGAACATCAAATCAGCTACCTCACTTCAGTGAAAATCATTTCAATGATTCGCTGAATTTACCAAGGGCAAAAAAGTAGTTGGACAACTACTCATCTTTGCTCTTTTCTCCACTGTAGTGCAATCTTGGAGTTGGTCTATATAGTTAGGGGGGTTTGATTTAGTTGGATTTTGGTCCGTTGTACTGCAGAGCAAGTATTTACTTGCCCTTGGTAAATTCAGGGAATCATTGAAACAATTTTCACTGAAATATGGTCGCTGATTTGGTGTTCGCTGAAATCTCACTTTGATGAACTAATATAGACCCCATTTAAGTGCTGCATTTCAGAATTGTTCAGGGGAGTGCCTCCCTTTATCCTTTACATTACTTGTGTACAAACTCTCCATGCTTCCACCGAGTACTTTAATCTTTTTAAAATTTAATATTAACTTTTAATTTTCCTACTTACATTATTACCATAAAGAATACTTTAGTTAACTACTGCAACCATGAAAGTACATGGAAAGTTGTGTTTACCTTCAGCAGTTAGTATATCTGCATTTCTCAAAGTTAATGAACTTCAACCAGTGTAGCTCATTTGGCAATTACTGCTGTACATTCTCTTCTGTAGTGCAATGAGCCACTATGTGGGATGATTATGCAACTGATGGCTTAGTTTATGAAAGTCTCTAAATTGCTCATTGCATGCATCATGCCTTGAGGCAGAGTCTTGTGCACAGATTGACACAGCATTGTGCACATGCCTGAGCACCTCTAAGGCACACTGAGTGTGACTGTGTGTGTGTGTGTGTGTGTGTGTGTGTGTGTGTGTGTGTGTGTGTGTGCTTTCATCTCAAAATGATTCCCAGAATTCTCAGTTTATGCCAGCTAAGAATGGAGGGAGTCACTAAAGAGCACTGCCTCTGTACTAGTTGAACTACATGCTATACACACAGCTGTGACTGCCATATTTGACACCTTATAATCCCATTTGCGCATATCAGAATAGCATGGTCCATTTCAAACCCTGCTAATAGTCACACTATTAACTTGCTCTATGCGGTATGGAAATTCTCAGGACAGAAAAAGGGTGTGAGCATGAGATGTCAGCCATGATACTCTGGTATGTGATTTAGGGTGTGGTAATGGTTTCTAATGGCATTGGTCCATACAGGGCACCCTCATAGTGCTCACAGAAGAGCAAACTCTTCCTGTACTTGGTTCATAGAGGCCACTAGTACTGTTTGCTGGTGGACTCCTATATGGCATGACACTGTCCTACCAGGGTGGTTACTGATGTCAGTGGCATTCCCGGAACTGGCAAGCAGTGCACACACCACTAGAATGACCACTGGTGGTGCCATCATGACCTTCTTAGCCGATGGAAAGAAGAGGTCAGAGTTAGAGCACCTAAGTATGCTGCAAAAATCTATATCAATCAATATAGCAATCCATCCATCCAGCCATCCATAGCCCCTTTTCTCATTTTTGCACAAGGGGTCGGCGTGTCACTTCAACAGGGACAATCATCTGTAGCCAAGGTTTACACCATTGGGTGGCTTGGCGTGCCTTGGTAATTCTTCCACATCACATACTCGCATGCACACTCATGCCTATGGCCAGTCTTGAGTGTCCAATCCATCTACTGCATGTCTTTGGAATGTGGGAGCTATATCTATATCTAAGCTATATCTAATCTTTTTCTCATATATCTAACTATATATATATATATATATATATATATATATATATCTACATATATATCTGTATATAACTCTCTCTCTCTCTCTCTCTCTCTCTATATATATATATATATATATATATACATGGATCCCATTTGATCCAGCAAATTTACATTTCATCGAAATGTAAATTTGCGACTTCACTTTCGCAAAAGTGCATTTTTTTGAAAATGCACTTTCGTGTAAAAATAAAAATAAAAAAAAAAGAAAAGAAATAAAAACATGCAGTTTGCATGTAACCTTAGTTGTACATCAATGTTTAGTGTTGATGTACAACTAAGCAAACTATTGCTGAGATCGTGGTACAGTGGGGATAAAGGAATATTCCCTTTTCCCCACTGTAGTGCAATCGTGGAGTGAGAATATTAAAGTAGGGGGGTGTGGGAGTGCAGGGGCGATTCCTCCCCTGCATAATAGTGTTTAGTGTGTTTTTTTTTTACATGAAAGTGCATTTTCAAAAAAATGCACTTTCGTGAAAGTAAGGTAGCAAATTTATGTTCGATGAAACGTAAATTCGCTGGATCAAAGTAGATCCATATATATATATATATATATATATATATATATATATATATATATATATATATATATATATATATATATATATATATATATATATATATATATATATATATAAAACCTATGCTACCAGTGTAGACCATATAGTAATTATATAATTCTGTTTTTTTCCACAACCCAAGAAATCATAGCAGAGAATTCACTGCAGTACTGGAAGAGGTTGTCCTGCCTTTCTAGGTGCAGGGGTGAATACAGCTGTTTTTATACTACACTTACAGGTACACTTATCCCTTCCTCAATATTTCACTTAACATGTGCTACCTTACAGAACTATAGCTGTATTAGGCTGATTAATCTTGGAAGATATGCCTTCACCTGTTTGTCACTGTTGATGGCTTGGCAGCTGTTAAAGTCAGTTATGCCTCAGTAGTACTCGGTTATTATGTGTGCTGGGTGACTGGCTTTAGCAGTAGTGTCTGTTGCTCAACAGGTGGCACACTTGCCCTTGATGATAAAATATCAGTAGGTTTTGGGTTTCATTCCTACCCCAGGTGCTTTGATTCATTTTTCCATCGCTGGCACTGCAGTTCAGTATAAGACGGTACTTTACTTATGAGTGTGTTGTCTTTTGGATGGGATGTACATAGATCACAGATATTGGGTTACATCACTATATTTGTAGTATCACCTGTTAATCTCAATTTCATTTTCTCATAATACTACAGTTCAGCTTGAAATTTTTTGTATGTTATGCTGTTTCTCTCCATTTATTTTACTTTTTCTATTCAGTAGCAGATACAGCAGTACCTGAGGCTACATTGCAGACTGCCAGTTCCAATAGGCCCACAACACTAGGGACACCTGTAGCTGAGCCTGCCAGGGCCACCTCCCCAGTACCACCCTTGTAGGAGGCTGATAGACCCCCTAGTCCTGCTCCTGGTGGGGCTTCACCAATCAGGAGTTCTGTTGTGCCTGTCAGTGCCTTTGCCTGGGGTGAATAATATGTCACCCAGAGGCAGCTTACAAAGGTGATAAGGGAGCTGATGGATCAGTGTCTAGGTACCTACAATGGGCACATGGACTCTTCTCCTCACTTGTAGAGTTGCATTCCTGCACACTTGCTGTCAACTCTGTCAGAGTAAGGAACCAGTGAAGAGGCACCACAAGGTGGTGTCTAGCCTTCCATTAGGTCAGACATGGGCAGGTGTTCCCCTCCCTTTTGTGTCATTACCCTCCCTAATTTGTTGTCCAGTCCTCCTTATCAGTATTTTCTTCCCTTTGCTTGTCTGATGTCTCCTACTCCAGTGTGCTTCCCCTCCTTCAGTGTGTTACCTCCGCTCCTAACAGTCTTGTCTACAGTCTAAGTTTACTTATTTGCAAGTGCTACTTACCTTAACCCTCTTCCCATTTCTTCAACTTCCTTTACTTACTTCCCCATCTTGCCTTCCTAGCATATAGAAAATATGCACCTGTCCCACAAAAGAGTTATTAACCTTCCCTTCCCCTATCCTATTTCTTAAATGTTTGCCTAATGCTCTTCCCTCTGCTTACTTTCTCTGTTTCCCTGTGGTTCTGTGCCCCCATTTCCACATATTATGAGCCCTTTAATGCTTGCCAATACTTTTATTGTCCTGCTGCTTATGTGCATCTGGTAATACTCTCTTGAGTCATATTGTCACATGTGCATGCACTATGTTCACAAGATTTTCTCATTGCATTACTCACCCACCACTGGGAGTACTTTTACTCACCACAGGCCCTGCTCTGGCTGCCAGCAGTTTTTTTTAATGTCACAATTTCCACATGACTTTTTGACTTTGTTTATCAATCATGAAACAACAGCTACATTGTGCCAAGAAGGTAAACAGCGCCTTGCTCAAAGCCATGGTGGAGACCATATTGCCGAGTCCCAGAGTTTATTTAAACACTATTATACTTACAAAGTAACTGCTTGTTTGTTCAGTGTTAGTAAAGCTTTTCTTCACACCCACCCTCCAAGTTTTCCCTGTAAATGAACATGTCAGTGGCACAACAGGTAGTGCATTTACCTGCGGTGATGGAAATCAGGACTGTACAGATTTTTGCAGAATGTCCAGATATTTGCCTCTTATTTTTAGTCTGCTCCTCATAAAAATTGTATTTTTTGACAAATCACTGGGCTGATCTAAAGATTAAAATCACTAAATAATGACATGCATTTGAGTTTCAGACTTAATATCCTTTAGAAAATGCATGCTAACACAAATCCTGTTATTTAAAATGTGTCCCTATTTCTGGGCCTTTGTCCCTCCATTATGTCCGGATTTGTACAGATTTCTTCCACCGAGAAGTTGAAGAGTATCTATTCCAACTCTAGGTGATTGGATTGCTGACATTTCAGTGTAACATCTTGGGGGGGGGGTGCTGCAATCCTGAGTGTGTTGCCTTTTCAGATAAGATGCTAAACCGGTCTTATTTCCTGTTGTTAGTAGCTAAGGTGGATGTAAAAGATCCCATAGCACATATTGAACATAGTAGTTTTTAGATTTCTCCTATGCCTGTTGTGAATAATACAGTGCTCTATAGATTGTGTAACTAGAGAGGCAGGAAGTTCAATGCCCAACAGGGGAAACGTGTGTGCATGAGAAGTGTATTCCATACTTGGTGCTGTATCCACTTCCCCTGAGAATAATACATTTAAAGGGAATCAGTGTAATGAATAAAGTCTTTGCCTTACAGACACAGGAAATAGGGTTTGATTCCCAAATGGGATAACTGCCTAAACTTAAAATGACTCACAAGGGCAGTTAGCCTAGTACTAACCTGTAAACAATACACAGTAGCATTCAAACCCTATACTAAACTGTAATAAGTCAGTAAGTAAAAGAATAATCTATAAATAATATGTGTGATGCAATCAGGTGACCTCTGATCTTTTTTTTAAATAAAGTAACTGTTGAATGTCAAATGATGTGCCTGTATATTTAGTTAATTTATTTTGGTTGGATGGCAAGTATCCCTATATAAAATACCTGCCTCTGGGCATGTTTTTTGAACTGAGTATATATGCTGGTGGCTCATTGTCTCTCTACTAAAGCTCAAACAATGAAGTCCTTGAGAAACTTTTTTACTTGTTTATTACAGGTTTTGTACCTTCTAAGAATTTCAAATCAGACAGCCCTATATTAATTCTTTTTGCTTCCCATACAATTATTATGTGGAATTTTTAACCACAGAAACTGCTCTACATTCTCTTAGATCTTCTTCTTTCAGCTTTTTCCCGGTTAGGGGTTGCCATCCTGGATCACTTGTCTGCTCATGATTGGCAGTGGAGTTTTACAGTGTCGAGTTGCCAACCTGGCACCCAACCTTCCACAGAAGGCACACACATGCACGTACTCATGCCTAGGGCCAATTTAGAGTGTCCAATCCACCTACAGCATGTCTTTGGAATGTGGGAGGAAACCTGAGCACACAGAGGAAACTCACGCGACCACAGGGAGGACATGCAGACTGCGCACAGAAGGCACCCCAGCCGAGGAACGATTTAGATAAAGTAGATATTTATTCCATACCTTTGACAGGTATTGGTTATTGAATGGTATCGTGAGGTAGTGGTTTAGTATACTAGAAAGCATATTTTGCATGATTATTGCTACTGGTAACACCGAAGGTCCAGCTGGATATAATTTATTTTCAGTGCAGACATCAGGAGGAGAATAATTAAGTACATTACAGCAGGAAGCAATATATGCGTATAAGAAGGAAAATAGCATACATTTCGCCAAGCTTTGCCTATTTGTTTTTATTTTTTAATTTCCACCAATTCAGTTATAAAACTTTTAGGCTAATAAAGCTTTCCCATCTGAAACGAGGAATTCACGTTCACTTTCATCATGTCGATCAGATAATTCTAGACATTTTCTCAGGGTAAAGCAATAGCACTCATTGGGAGGTTTCCTCTTTTCTCATTATCCCCAGACAATATTTTTCTTCCTGCAATGCAATCAGTATGTTGAGTTTGCCACACAAAGAGCAACTGTTAAAGATTAATGCTTCCTGCTGAATCTCTGGGAATGGGTAATAAGTAAAACACAGTTTCATGTACTACAGCATTTTGACTGCCAGGTTTTACCAACAAATCCAAACATATCCTCAGGTGCCTATCGACAAGGGAAACATAGAAAACAGCTGTGGCAGGTTTAAATATACACATCTAAAAATGTTGCACTGCAGAAAGTTAACATTTTGACAGTACTTGATTTTCGTTGCCTAAATCCTGTATAAAAATACAAATATAATTTGACTGCCACTAAGTAAAGCAGTTATAATAAAAGAAAGCACAGTTCTGCTATTTTAAAAGTTCCCTATGACTACTGTAGATGCAGTATGTTAATATTTGACTTTATTATATTTCATTTGCTCATTAGATTAACAGATTGATACCAGAGGAATTTAGCTTCCAAACTACAAAACAACCTGAATCCAGTACTGCAGAAATTTTAATGAAGAGCTTTCTAGTTTAGCGTTTTATACTTTGCAACAGCAGGATAAGTAACCATTTTTCATACTGAAAGTTATTTATTTTTATTTATTTTACTTTTGTTTACTGGGATAGTCAAACTGGGTGATAACCAATTTTCAGTTGAGATCTGGAGAGAAAAGTGCCAGAGAAAAATTACAGAAAATTACAGAAAAAGGAATTTCAATTTAAAAAAATAGTATTAACAGTTTATATCAATTTAAATGATGCACACAAATATAACACAATATAGAATACACAGGATAAGTAAATGACAATGTTAATGTTAATTTCTAACAGGTTTTAAATGATAGAAATATAACAGAACATAAAATAACAGTTTCTAGCAAATTTTAAAGGATAGACACATATAGCAGGACATAAAATATATATACTGCAATTTGAAAAAGAAACCTATAAGTATGCCAGGTCATAAGTTGCACTCAATAGGAGTTATACAAGGGTCATAAAATACACACAATAAGGATAAGTTTGTTTTCAGTGTATAACAGCTGCAGAACAACCCACTAATATATGAGGTCATAAAATATCCACAAAAGGAAATAATTTGATTCCAGAGTGTTCTAGATAGGAGGTAAAACATACTTAATTCATGTATAAATATGAAAATAAAGTTGTAAATGAATAGGAAGTCTGCTACAGTGAGAAATATGTGGTTACAAGGATGGATTACTAGTCGTTAGGATACAGAGAGTGTGATCATAGGCACCATAGAAAGGAGGGTGGGTAGGAGTGGAAGAATAAGGCGATATAAGCGGGGGAGAGAATAATAGATGAGATGGAGAGAGTTGCAAGAAAATGCTTGAAGAGGTGATTAGGTAAGGGGAAAATCCCACTATAGAAAGGGTAAGAACTGCACTAAGGAAAATGAAGTCAGGGAAGTTAGCAGGCTCAGATGAGGTCACGGCAGATATGATAAAGATGGGTGAGTTAGGGGAGAAATGACTCCTAAGGGTACCCATACCAGTATAGAGATAAAGGTGTATACCAGGTAACTAGAGAATAAGTATACTAGTGCCAGTGTACAAGAAAAAAAGAGGCATTCAAAACTCTGGGCAGTATAGAGGTATCAAACTTCTGTCACACTCTATGAAAGTTCTGTATAGGGTGATTAATAAATGAATATGCAGACTAGTAGAAAGTAAGATGGGAGATGAGCAGTTCAGATTCAGATCCGGATGCAGCACAACTGAACCAGTGTTTGCAGTGAGACTGACAGCTGAGTAGAAGTTAGAGATGGAGATGGAGTCTGACTGGGCATTTCTAGACTTGTAGAAAGCACATGACAAGGTCCCAAGAAAGCTGATTTGGGTAGTCTGCGGTGGTTTGAAGTCCCAGAACCATTTATATAATTTGTGCAGGGTATGTACAAGGATCCAATGACACAAGTACAAACAGAGTTTGAGTTCACAGGGGTTCCCAGTGGGAGTGGATGTGCAGCATGGTTCAGCTCTGAGCCCACTGCCGTTTCTACTGGTGATAGACTACATTAGTAAACAGGTCTGAGGGGACACATGAGTGAAGTTGCTGTATGCAGATGATGTGGCATTACAGGCAGGCTATGAGCAAGAACTTCAGCAAATGATAGGGGAATGGAATGTAAAACTTAAGGCACATGGGATGAAACTGAGATGATTATGATAGCAGCAAATGGTGGAAATCAGAAGAAGCTGAGAATTGAGGAAGAAGGGAAAATAGTGGAACAGCTTAACAGCTTCAGATATTTGGTGGGGTGGCGGAGAAGAATGGATGTCTGTGAGAAGAGGTCAAAACTAGACTCAGAGGGGCTACAGACAACAATTGTGTGACAGAAAATGCCAAAGAAGCTGAAATGTAAAGTGTACAAACAGTGGTGTAAGTAGTATTACTGCATGATACAAAAACCTGGGCAATGAAGGCAAAGCAGCTGAGAAGGCTGAAGTGATGGAGATGAAGTACTTAAGATGGGTGGTAGGATGTAAACTGTGGGACAGGTGAAGAAATGAGGACAACAGAGCAGAAGCACAAGTAGTTCCAAATGCAGAGGTCAAACAGAACAGATTATGGTGATTCAGGAATATGTGCAGGAAATCAGAAGACAATCTGGTGAAGAAGTCTTGGGATACACAGCAAGAGGCCAATAGGAAACAAGGGTATCCAGCACAGACATGGATGGCACAGTTGAAAGAAGACCTTAAACAGTCTGACATGACTTTCGAAGGAGGTAGCAGAGTGACATTGAATTGAGAGAGATGGTGACAATTAAAGTGGCACCCTGACCCCATGTAGAAAATGGGGTAAAAAGGGGTTTGAAGATGATGATGACATGCCTTTGCAGACACAAATAATAGACAAATGCCTTGTCCTTTATTTTTTTCTTTAGCACAGTTTCCAAATCTCAATTTAATAACATTGGGAAGAATGTAATCATATCTTCACCATTTTGTGATCCAGTGTATTTGTCCATCAAGAAATGCTGATGCCTTCTAGTTGGTTATTTTATTTTGACTTTATTAACCAGTGTAGAGCACTGATCCCATTGCATCTATTTCAGTCTCAACCCAGGGTAAACACAATAGATGCATGACGTTATATACAAAGTAAATGACAAAATGCAATACATACATATGTCATATACAAAGTGAATACCAGAGCTGGCTTCACATTATAAAGGCAATAAATAAATGGCATAAATGAGTGGAAATCAGAGTTGGCATGTTGAAAGAATCACAATGAATGTATGTAGAGGGAAGTAGGGTAGGAAGAGGTTAAGTTATATGACCAGAGAGATATCAATTGCATTTTCCTAGAGCCTTGAAATGTGGTTTTATTTATGATCAGATAATGGGGGTAAGATAAATGACCTTTAAGAAAAGAAAAGAGGGATACCCACAGTTTTATCTCCACGTTTAAACTGAGTGATCCCAAAAAATGTCATTGATTATCAATGACACATATTGTCTGCATGCAATCACCAACCAGGTAGTTAATAGCCCTGGTGTAGTGGAGGGATATACTTTTGGCTTAAGACTGCAGCATGAAAAGGGTGACACAGTGCTGCCTCATGGCACCCTGTTCATCTGTTCAATTCTCAGGGTGCAGTGCCTTCTGTGTAGTGCTTGCATGTCCTCCCTTTATCCTCATGGGTTTCACCTACTGTTCTAGCTTTCTTCCATATCCCCAAAACATGAGGTGAATTGGTGATTCCTTAAACTGCCTGCAGGAGTGTGCACTGTGTTTTTGTGTCCTGTAATAGAATGGCATCCTATCTGCAATTATTTTCCTGCCTTGCATCCACTGAATGCCAGGATAGGCTCTGGCTTCCCCACAGCCCTGAAATGAATCAAGCAGCTAACATAAGAATGAATGAATGGATGACTTGTGCAGTCAAATGCCCTGCTACAAAGCAGCCCATATTTAAGGATGCACCTACTAAAAAAAACAACATTATACATAAGATCATTAATATCATATTATATAAGCAGCTACTTTCTTTCCAATCATGCTAGCAACACTCACCATTCATTTATAAATATTTTGCAGACTGAGCTAATTTGCATTTTTAAATCTGATACTGTTTCTGAAAGGTCTCTACGATGATTTAGATTGCCAGCCTTTACTATTCAGTTCAGACTAGGGGAATGTTAACTTGATATTTCTTTAATATGCATGAATCAGCTTAAAATGTTTTCTATAAAATTATTTTAAAGCAGAATGTTCTTTAAGACAGTGATAGAGATGTGCATATGAAACTGATGATGGTATTTAAGCAGTTATTTGGAAAGGTTTGTTGAACTCCAAGAAAGCTTGTAATTTGAGGTGGGAGAGGTTCAGTTTCCTTGAAATGCACAGTGCAAGAACCTTACTCATATATTCATATTCTCACAGTTAATTAACTTTTTATATTAGGTTATGATTTGTTTGCAACTATACATTGGCTCCACACTTTCAAGTTTAAATGAATGTTAATTGATAAATGACTACTGTCTCATCAGCTACCATACAAAATGTTCACTTACAGAGAAAAAGATTGAGGGCTAGTTTAAGAAAATGAGTGTAACAGATTGATGGTGGAATTAATCAAACTGTTACATTTTATATAACTAAAAAAAGTAATTTATGAGCTCTGTATATGGTATGCTACGTAAAAGGTAGTTCATTGAATCAGTTCTTGCTCAGCTATTCATTGCCCTTAGCAGCATAAGGTATAATTGATCTTAGGCTCATATCAGTATACCAGTAAGTGAATGGCCTACAAGGTTTCTTCTGCAGTTAAAATGATTACCATGTCAACTATTTATTAAATGGTTGTACAGTTACAAAGAATAACTACCAGATCAGAATACAGGGAGCAAAGGTGCACCGTATGCATAAGTTTGAAGTGATACTCCAAATATTTTGGTATCCAGTGTCAAAACACTGAGCTGGCAGGTTTGATGCTCACTGTTGTCAAAATTAATTTGCCACATGCAAAGAGACTGTATTTATGTATTCATTTTTTAATCTAAATGGCAATAATACCCTAAGCTTAGTCCCATGCACACCTTACACTATATATATATATATATATATATATATATATATATATATATATATATATATATATATATATATATATTAGATATTTAAAACCATATCTCCCTAGTGAAGGCATCCCCTTGGTCATCCGCATGGTGTGCTGCTTCCTGGAAGCCTAGCATTGCTAATCAGGTGTCCCTCCTTTGCTGTTTTATTTTTACAGAGTTTTTTAGAAGCTACAAGGCAGTCTACTAAAGTGTGGACACCAGGACGCATCCCTTCTACCTCTCAGTGTAGGCTACAGCTGATAGCCTTCTAGATTTGCTGTATGTGCATTTATTTTTCTTTAACTTTGCTACAGTAATTTTGGAACAGGGCCAGCACACTCGCAGGATTAACCTAGGCCATTTTCCTCCCCCATAGAATTATTTCTAACTTAGCTTTAAAGTTGAAGTCCTTCCTCCTGTATGCCACTAGATGGCAGCAGAATACAGAGACTGATAGCTTTTAGTCTATTTTGGAGCATTGCTCTGGATCTCTGTGCTGCTTATCTTACTTGCTGTTAACCCAATTTATCCCCTAAAAGATCTTATAGCAGACTCCACTTTCCAGAGTAAGGGAATGCTGGATTTGTATAAACTTTACTATTAAACACCCTAAATAAGGTGTTTCTTACCTTGCTAAGAGACATCGGTGCTTAGTTTCTCTGAAAGGCCTGATTGGCTCCATACAATCTACTAACTGGCTCTGCCCCACTTCTCTCCCCTACCCTACCCCCATATCCCACCCCCAGTGGTCCTACACTTATACTTCCTTTACCACACCCTCTCCCTGAATCAACCTATCCTATGCAACTGTCAATTCACACAACTCCACCTCATCCCTCCTAACTTACTTTCTCTATTGCCTTGTCTTATAGTACCTTACCTTATCCACATACCTGTAGCTATTCTTCTCAGGAAAGACTATACCTTACCTATAATTAAAATTGTAGTTATATCCTAACTCTATCTCTGTAGAGTTTTATAACTATTCTTAGCAGTATGTCTTCTAAAACTAAAACTATCCTAACTAAGACTTCTAAAACTAAAACTAGCCTAACCAAGCTAATACTCATATCCACACTTTTTCTAGTCTTCACCTTGGCCTATTTCCTTACTTTCTATGAAAAAGTTAATTATTACCACTTTAATTACTCTCTCAAAGAAACAGTCATTCAATTTAGTACCCAGACACATATTCATTTAAACATCACATCCACCTCCAACTACCTGCTAGCCAAATACCATCGACTTGCACATATTAACTTCAATAATCCAAATATAAGGAGACTGAAATATCTAACCAGCTTCTCCTGCAAACCACTTTTAGAGCTTAAAACTCCAACCTTAAACAATGGTGACATCCACCCTAACCCAGGGCCAACTAATGTCTCCACTGACACAACTTATAATATCACAAACTCTACTCTTCCAACCCTAACCACTGTCTCAAATGCCTTACTTATAGGGCATCTCAGTATCCGCAGTATTAACAACAAGGTTGCCCATCTACATGCCCTCCTTGATCTTCACTCCTTTGACATCTTCTGTCTTACTGAAACTTGGTTGAAGCCTGGTACTAAAGACAATGCAATACTTCCCCCCAGGCTACAACATATTGAGACTGGACCACATAAAACGTAAGGGTGGGGGAGTAGCACTTCTGTTTAAGACTGGACTACAGATCTCCTCTGTACCTTATAACCCACTAAAGGATAGTAAGGCTGAACTCCTTATTTCTAAACTACAACTAAACCCTAATAAATCAGTCTATATCATCTGTATCTATCTATCTCCTGGTAATAATAATATCATAATAGAGAATATCCTAAGTTGGGTATCTTCTACTTACCCACAAGAAACTATCATATTAGGAGACTTTAATTATGACTGGTCTTCTGTTAATACAGACAATCCTTCCTCACATATTAATCTTCATGGCTTTTCTCAGACAATCAACACCACTACAAGAATCAATAAACCTAATAACAAAGAAAGTATTTTAGATTGGATTCTTATTAACAAACAACAACAAACTTATTTAGTAGGAACTTTGCCTGATGATGTAAGTGATCATACCTTAGCTTTCATCATAAGACAAAAGAGTGACATTACTAACACCCCAACCTATAGGATCTCACGAAGCAATAAACACTTTAACCCATTATCATTCCAAAATGAACTAAAGGCCTGTAACTGGAACTCTTTAAAAATTATCCCCCTTGAAGAAGCTGTTAAATATTTCAATGCCAAATTCTTAAGAATCCTTGATGAACAGGTTCCAAAATGATCTATTAGAGTTAAATCCAAGCCAGACCCCTGGCTGTCCAAAGAGACAAGACAAAAAATATTACTTAGGAACAAATCTTGGGCTAAGTGGAGAGCTACCAAAACTACCTGTGATCAACAAGCCTTTAGACAGTTAAGAAATAGTACTAAAAAAGCCATCTTCACAGACAAAAAGAACTACTATTGTAAATTACAGCAAACTCACAATAACAACCCCCAAAGGTTCTGGTTAACCTTAAATAGACTCCTACACCCAGGCCAGTCTAGTACACCTTCCCCCTTAGGGGCTGAAAAGAAAACCTCACATCAAACTGCTAATGCCTTTAATATCTTTTTTATTGACACCATTAATTCACTAGCCAATCACCTTTCCATAGACAAGTCTAGCCTCCCTAGCTCCACATCTCCTAATCTCCCTATATTCCAACTACAACCCATCTATACCACCTAAATCCTAAAACTTATCCAAAAACTTAAACCCTGTACCCCCTCTGCTGATCAGTTACCATCTGAATACCTTCAAAAAGCAACTGAAGCAGTTGCCTATCCCATATTCATCCTTATAAACAGAACCATCAATGAAGGAACCATCCCTGTTATCTGGAAAATCTCCCACATTATCCCTTTACATAAAGGAGGTAACTCCAATGAGTATTCTAACTACAGGCCTATAGCACTCATCACCCTTAGCAAAAATTATGGAGAAATGTATTCACCATCAGCTAATGGACCACTTAACTCAATATAACTTACTAGCTAACTGCCAGCATGGCTTTAGGCATCAATAAAAACCACAACAACAACATCCTCTCATCAGCACTTATTATAGACCTGTCAAAAGCCTTTGATATGGTAAACCACCTCCTGCTTATAAAAACCCTAGAATATCTTTCTCTAGACCCCAAGGCTGTTCACTGGTTCACTTCCTACCTTAGCAATAGGCAACAGGCATTCTCTGGGAAAACAAACTTTCATCCCTTCTGCCAGTCTCTCTTGGTGTCCCTCAGGGCTCCATTCTAGAACCTCTTCTCTTTATTCATAAATGACCTACATGCAGCAATACCTCAAGCTACATGTATACAATATGCAGATGATTCTACACTCGTATGTTCTGCTAAAACCACATCTGAACTACAAACACTAACAGAATGTATTTAGCACAGTTGAGGCATGGTTCTTGAAATGTTGTCTTCTTTTGAATGCCAAAAAAAACAAACTTCTGCTCTTTAGGCCTAATAGTAAGTCCCCCCCCCATAGAATTATCTATCATATCCAATAATGGCACACATATATCCCCTGACTCTACCACCAAGCTGTTAGGTATCACAATCTACAATAACCTCAGTTTTGATAATCACATTAATAACACTATTAAAACCATAAATAGAAAACTGGGCTCCTTCTATAGAATTAAAATCTTCTTAACTCCAACAGCCAAAACTACACTTGCTTACTCTCATCTTATTTCTACTCTTCTTTGTGCTTCACCCATATACACTAACCTAAAGAAAAATAATCTCACTAAACTAGCAAACAAATACAATAGCATTGCCAGATTTGCTACTGGGAACCCATTTAGAACTCACCACTGTCAGAACCTACAGCAACTAAATTGGCTTGAACTAAAAAACATACTGACACTTTCCCAACTCACCTTTGTCCATAGGATATTTCACCAACCTAATAACACCCCTATACTTTCTAACCTTATCTCCCCTTATACTAATCAATTCATTACGCTCTTCAAGCAAACTTCTTGTGAGGTTAACTAAGTCTAACAACATCGCTGGTGACTCCCTATTCTCCAATACCATAGGTAAATATTGGAATCTTCTACCTACTGCTCTAACTTCTATTCCCTCCCCTTTCCTCTTTAAACAAAAGCTTAAAAGACATCTTAAAACACACTGGTTATGCCCATGCATCAATCCTGACTAATCTTGTGATTCCACTAATTATTCTTTTATACTACCTTCTTTCATTACTCTCTACTGCTTCCCTTGGGAAGCTTATTTCAAAAGCACCTTTGCAAGTAGTAACTGTTACAAATTATTATAAATCTTTGGATGTGTAATTAATTGCTGAATGTACTTATATCTTCACAGATGTTTTACTATAACAGAACTCTTCTATCTTGTATTCTGAAATAGAAATTGGGTGATGTCCTATCTAGTATATATGCATGATTAGTTTAATGTAGTTTAGAATCATGTTTTTGCCTGGTATTTTCTATCTCCTTTCTATGTTTTTGTAGATAATTTCTCTGTGTTGTTTCTATGTGGAGCTTTTCTCCCCGGGCCTCTGCTGAAAATGGGAATGTATCCAGTTGGACTAGCCCGGTAAACAAATATACAATAAATAAATAAATATATATATATATATATATATATATATATATATATATATATATATATATATGTGTGTGTGTGTGTGTGTGTGTGTGTATACATGTTATATATTTGTCTACTTCAACATATCAAATTGCCACTTCATCGAATCCTACATCAGACATCGCTGAAACTGCTGAACATCAAACACCCGGAGCATCGAAAACTAACCCCGGAAAAACAACTGCTATCCCAACATAAAACAAAAAGAAAAACTGAAGCAAATCAAACCCACTGATGTGGGATTCAATGAAGTGGTAATATATATAGGTAGATAGATAGATAGATTTTTTTTAATTATGTTCTTATTCGTCTATATCTGAATAATAAGCATGGATACCTTTTTATGGATACAGTATAATGTGTGCATAATGACATGCAAATCAGGATAAGGGAAATAAAGTCTGGATTCATGCTCATCAGACATGTAATTGTGCAGCCACTTGTGTCCTAGGCACCTGTGTCGGAATAAAAAGGCAAAGAGCTGTCCAAAAAATGTGGACTTGCAAGCAGCATGTTGACAGCAGCAGTGACGTATGTAACTTACCATTTACTTAGTTTGGGTGATGGCCTCCTGGCTGTGAGACATAGGTGGTCAGTCAGTCAAAAGTAATGCTGTCAGAGGATTACTTTCTACCAGATGACAGGCTAACTATGTGGGACCAGCTGTAAATAGATAGAGAATTATACAAACATTGGTTGACATATATGGCTCTTAGAAGAGAACTTGGGGAAGGAACAGATTCTTAAACCTGTAGATACCAAGGTAGCTATATCATGTGTCACTCTAGTTATAGAGACCCATTTGTCTGCATGTCTGCACAGCATCCTGGAAGTGTCCATAATTTCAACATATGACGTACAACTCATATGCCTTGCTGCTTCCTGCATGGAGGCATCCCACAGGACAACTTAGTGGGAAAGTACTGGCACAGTGGTACACCTAGAGGCCCCCAAGAAGCTACATAACAGGTATACCACACTAATCACAATATCTCTCCAGATCCATAAATTGTTAGAGGTGGCACAGGTTACCCCCCAAACCCTGGACAGTTATGCCCATAAGGACTCACAGGACATGGCTGAGCGGCAGTGCAAAATCATGCATATGCAAACCAGCAATGTGATAAAGTACATATTCAGCCTGCAGAAATCACAATTCTACTGCTTGGATATGTCTGGTGGGGGGAGGTCCCACTATAGACTGTCAGACATTCATAGCATGATTCATGTTGCATAATGTAACTGAATATTGTCAGGAAGAAAAGCCAGCATCCCCAGGACCCTCCAGCATTGTGCAAATAGGGCCTGCTTCAATAACCTTGGTTTTGACCAATAGTGACATGGATGACAACTGATAGCCAACAGCAGGCCCACCACATCTGTCCTGATGGCACTGTGTATAATATAATACAATACAATGAAGGTAAAGAGGCAAATTGGCAGAAAATAACCTACCAGTATGGTCTTTGACTTGAATTCAGGAGCAGTGTGATGCCACAAAGAACAAAATGATGTATGTTGTGTTATTTAACAGCTTTACTGAGCAGTGCATGTTATAGTCACTGTGCACATTAGCCATTTTCACATATCTCACTCAGAAAAGGGTGTGGTGTGGGTCACAGCCATCATCATTTGCACTGCAGATCAATGTCGGGTCTGAGTGGGGTTATGAGGAGGGCTTGTATCTTTGATCTCTTAAGTGGTGTGGGTAGAGGAGCCGCTATAGGACTGTGCATTGAGTGCGATGGAGAGTTATGGGAGAAGCACTATGCAGCCATGCAGCATGTTTTTTGTGTTGTGAAGGCTGTGCAGGATCAGCTCTTTGCCTTAAGCCACAGGTGGGGTGGGACTGGTGAAAATAGACCATGATGGTGGTCTTAAGGTGTGAAGAACCCAACAATTGCAGAGGGAATGGTTGAACTACAACTGCTAGCATCATCATGGATGTGGATGTGGAAGCAATGCATCCCACTATGGAGTGCACAAGACCAATCCTAGCATCATCCTTTGCCTGCAATAACTTCCGAAAGCCACACACAGTTTTAACAATCTCCATTTCTGTATGTGTAGCTACAGAGTAGGTCTAGATGACAACCTTATACATCTTTTGGTTGAGGCCAAGAGTCACGCTCATATCAGGGACCAGCTTAGAGAGCAGACAGTGCCATGTTGCACTGCTAGCCTGCCATGCAGTGGGTATCTGTATGTCAAATTCTGTGCACTCATTCACTCCTGCTATGGCACCACTAATAGTGGCTATGTCATCCATCAAAGTGCAGGCTCCCTAGACTGAGTAGGTTGTGCATTACATTATGCAGTTCAGTGAGCATGTGTGGGGAAAGGCTACATTTAGTTAATGAATGTGTGCTCATCCAGGAGTAAGATGGAGATCATTGATGTGTTCTCAGACTGTGATTTGACTTGCATATTGAATTCATCATTAGACTATGGAAAGGGACTTGCTTTAGGCTGATAATGTTTGGTGGTGTGCCCTGTGGATACAAATCTATTACAATGCAGTGTGATAGTGGTTCCTCTGTAAGCCCGATGCAATGATGTGTATGATACTGACTGTTTTCTTCTCATAGTGACATGAGAAAGACCAACCTGTGGTAGTTGTTCCCCAAGTCTGTATGTCTAATGTACCTTTAAAGGTCAGAAGGAATGGGTAACATGACCACCACTGTAAAAGTGCATTTACAATTACAATATTCTACCTAAAATCTGGGTACATATCTGTCTAGACTCATGAGAGAGATACAAGGCATCTGGCCACTCCTGGTACCTGTGTTCCTAACTCCAGGTATGTTTTCTTTCTTCCCGATTAGCATCACAATGCAGAAATGCCAGAAATGGTTCTTCCATAGTAAGTATGGGGCCTGATGGAGGACCATGCCTTGCCTTTCTGTCACTATATTATGTGTTTTCTTTGAGGCTAAGCATATCATGGAATTTGCTTGTTTCTGACACTGATAAATGGTGCTTTCACCTACAGCATTGACATTGTATTTCAGTATGCCCACACACAATCATATACAGGCTGATGGGCACTTCCTCACCTGAGCAGTAGTTATGTTTGTGTTCTGAGTGGCTGTACTAAGATGTCATTCTCTTTATGGCTGAACTTGTGCAACATCTGCCATCTGTCATCTTTGGAGGACATATTATATATCTAGAGGGGCAGGACAGCTTTGTCTGGAAAGGCTTGTATGGGTGCTCAAAGGTTGCCATGTTACATAAAAAGCAGGCTATCTCAGTAGGCTATGAATGGGTATTCTAGAATGGATACACTGTGGGGTCCTCAGTGTTTCTGCACATGAACTAGGGATGTGTGGCAAGGAGGTAGTTACCATGTGTCAGTGAACTGTCATCCTCATTATGGTTTATATGTGAACAGGTGCATGAGTACAGTAGACTACCGATGGTGGTGTTACAAGGACTAAGGTTGAGTGACTGGGGAGGAGACAGTTGTCTTGTGTCAGTGGACTGACATCCCCTTCATGGTTGTATGTGAACAGGTGCATAAGTGCAGTAATATACAGATGAAGGTGCCTGTTGTAGCATAAATAAACCTACTCACTAACGTTATCCGAACAACATGGAGGTTGGGGGTTAATATACTAGTTAAGGTGTGTATCTCACAGGCACAAGGTACAGGGTATGATTATCACCATTAAAGGAAATTGGCTAGGTTTAAAATGGCCCTCAAGGGCAGCTAGCCTAGTACTTACCTATAAACAATTTACTCAGAGGGAGCATTCAAGAGGAAGGCATTCAGTTAACATTGCGCACTAGTGTAAACCTCTGTGTGACTTTTGAGGGCTATATCTTAAATATTTGCTGCTACTGCGTTGTCTGAAATTCATTCAAGCTGTTGAAACAAGTCTGCTCCTCCTTTTTCCTTGGTGTACATTTTGGTATCCAAATGGTGAAGCACTCATAAAAGTTGCTAACAAGTGCTAGATTGCATGTTATTAATGCTAATGAAGCTAGATTACACTTTTATCTATGAACCACTAGGTTCTGCAGAAATGTGCCAGTAACATAAGGTGTAAATAGTTTCAGCTGCATGTCACAGGCATGCTGTTCACTTCTGCTTATTAGTGATTATTTGTGCAATCTATCAATGTTTGTGTTTGTGCATCTTTCAACTGCTGAGTTGCAATGCCCATGACTGAGAGTCCCATTTAAGGCATGATTCCCATACTGTCATTTATGGGGCTGCCTGCCAGTATAAGTTCTCCTGCACAATCAGTTCAGGGAAATATTTGCTGAGGACCTATGCAGGTCTTTTCAGGAAGATGGGTATGTGATATAACTTGGCAAATTTGCTGTCTAGTACTGCTGCATCCCAAATACCAGTAAGGCACCGGTAAAATGACCCGCATCACCACTGCTATGGCGATCCCTATTTGTAGTAAAGCAGAAGTCATTATTTTTATTTTTATTTTTTTTTTATTTTATTTATTTTCTGACCAGGTAAACTCACAGTATACATATGCCCCTTTTTCTGGGGTGACCTGGGAAAACTGTCTGGTTAAGTGACTTACTCAGACTCACATTGTAGGCAAATAGAGGTAGAAAGAATCAAACTCAGTACCCTGGACTACAGGAAGTAGCTCATTAACAGTCAAGAGTCTTAATCCAAAGGGGTAACTGCTATGCAGTTAGTTGAATCCATGTCTTGTCCAGGCGTATATCTGACATCCACCTCTGGGTCAATGTGATTAATGCAAGGTATCCCAATTATGCCTCTCTTCTGCAGGTCTTTGTGGGTCAGCTGAGCTGTGGGCACATCAGCTGCAGCCCACTGCTGTCCTGGCCAAGTTTATGACTGCGGCTATTGAGCAGGTTGGGCATGCTTCAATCGAGAAGGTTTTTGGCACATGTCAAGCAGGTAGTCTGCCCCAGTTATTGGTCCTAGCTGCTATTGAGCTGGAGTATGTGCTGGAGAATACTGTTAACTTGGCACTCACTCACTGGATCACCATTCAGCAACCCTCCTGTCAGAGCCGGATCCAGCACTAGGTGAACAGGGCAGTCACCTAGGGCCCACTGGCTGGGAGGGGGTTTGCTGGCCGGGGAATTAATTTTAATTAAAAAAAAAATTCTACTGTAGAACACACTTTACATCCTATGCATGATTGCTACACATACCTGTTGTTTATGTCTAACATTTTGTGTTCAGAATTTGAATACAAGAAGATATTCCAGTGCTGAGGACCACAGACAAGTACAAGTAAGGTGCATGTGTTTGTGTGTGTAATGCCCTAGCTAGTGGTAGCAAGTGGTTAGTAATTTGCTCAAGTTCAAACTCTGTACCTTAGTTATAGGAAACAAGTCTGAATCCTCTAGCACCAACTACCAAGCTACTATTAAAGTTCATTTTCAAAGAACTGAGTGTTAGGTGCATTTTTTTCAAGGAACTGAGTTTTGAGCTTCAAGTTTCAGGTGCATTTTTCAAGGAATTGAGGTTCAGGTGCATTTTCGAGGAATTTTGTTTCAAGGAAACTTTTCAAGTAATTGAGCTTCAAGTACATTTTTAAGGAATTGAGTTTCAGGCACATTTTCAAAGAATTGAGTTTCAAGTGTATTTTTAAAGGAATTAATTTTCAGGTCCACTTTTCAAGGAACTGTGAGCTTCAAGGGAAGAGACGTTTACTGCTGCTCATGCTAAGTCTGTTTACAATGTGTAACTGTTTTGTTTAGCAAATGGTGTCACTATTGTGCTATAGAATTAAAAAGCATTATTTGTTGCACAAC
Source organism: Protopterus annectens (assembly GCF_019279795.1). NCBI lineage: Eukaryota > Metazoa > Chordata > Ceratodontiformes > Protopteridae > Protopterus > Protopterus annectens. The sequence goes on from NC_056737.1 coordinate 1,779,869,794, forward strand.
AAATAACATAGTAGCTTTAGATGCAGAAGGCTGTGGGTTCTACTCCCATAGCATGTAGATGGATTACTAATCCTGTGTTGTAATTTAAGTGGGGTAGGGTGCTACAATCTTGCATATGTCTTCCTTTGGACAAGATTCCTAGTAACTATGAACCTGCTATCAGTTTGCCATCCATTCACTATTGCAATATTACCAGCATACAGTTTTTAAATTTAACATAAGCAATTTATTCTTCAAGGCCAGTGGGTACTGAATTTGTAGATGAAACACTGAAATATAAAGCTGTGTGCTAGCAGCAACCTCTTCATTAATTACAGATTAATTGTGGAATTATTCAGATTACTTTTACTTCTGCAGAGACTGTGCATATTGACTGATATTGGTGGAATGCATTGAGAGTTTGAGTGGTTTTTATGGTTGAAATGTTTTGAATTGGGCAGTTATGTCATTACTGGTTCATACGTTTTGTTTCATTGCTTACTGGAAATATGTTTAAAACTATAAATTTAAAACACACACTAACAAATGGTGCTCTGGAATATAATTTAATACAATTGGGAAGGTGAATCAAATAACTCATGCATGTTTGCATGGTCCTAAAAATGTGTGCAAGGGGTCCATGATTTGGAAACAGCCCAAAGGTAAACTTTATCTGCCTCTGGCCAGATGCATTTTATTTGAATGTGTGTTTCAATGCCATTTCAATGAATGTGAGCTTCAAGGGCGGAGAAGTTTTAATGTTAAGTCTCTATTCATTTTGAGACTGTATTGCTTTGTTTTAGCAAATGTCTATCAGTGTTTTTACTATAAAATTTGAAATATGAGTTTTAAATTAAATCCAAATATCTTGGGTGGCACAGTGGTGCAGCGGTTAGCATTATCACTTCACAATAAGAGCTCCTCTGGTTAGATTCTTGGTTGGGGTACTTTTGGTATGGAGACTGCATGTTCTCCCTGTGTTCATGTGGGTTTCCTCTGGGTGGTCCAGTTTCCTCCCACATTCCCAAGACATGCTGCAGGTGGATTGGACACTCTAAATTTGTCATTGGTGCATGTGTGTGCCTTCTGTGAAAGGTTGGGCACCGGGCTGGAAACTCGACACCGTAAAACTCTACTGCCACTCATTCTGTGGACCAATGATCTGCAGTGGTGACCCCTAACAGGAGCAGCTGAAAGAAGAAGAAATTAAATCCAAATATCTGTAATCACTGTAGAAACAAAGCAGGAAATAGTATGCACACTGAGAGGTTTGAACAGTATTTATGGGAACTGGGGAGAAATAGGCAAGTAATGGGACACTGGAATGGCTGTGGGGGGGCTGTATGGGGGGGGCTTGATCTATTACTCTGTCTAGCATTCCATTTGAACATGACCTGGCTCTTCTTCCTGTAGCAGGATGCAGACTAACTGCACTAACTACACTAGCTGTCTGATGCCATCAGATCATCAGGAGTGAGTGTGGACCTTACCACCTCCAAGGGTCCCTATAATGTCCTCCTTGGCTGGTCAATGTGTCTTTTGTTTGTCTGAGTATGTGCTGTCCATGTTCTCCCACTTTTTGTCTGCCTCCTCTCCAGTTTGTCTGTGGTCTTTCATGGGTATCTGTGTGCCTCTGCTGCATACTTTCATCTTCCAGACATCCCATTGTTCCTTTTACCACTTGCCTAATCCCTTTTTCCATTTTCTCTCTTTACCTTCACACACAACGCACACACACACGCACACACACGCACACACACACACACACACACACACACACACACACACACACACACACACACACACACACACACACACACACACACAATGCATATATCTAATCATGGTCCTTTATCTATCCAAGATTTACACAATATGTTACGAGATTGCTACTTTGCCCCTGTTCATGCACTTTTTGGCTACTTTGCTCTACTTTTTTTTTAAAACGTTTCATTTTTACCTCATCTCTGTCCCTGAACTGCAGCTCTGCCTGCTCACATTCTTTGCACCTTTTTGTTATTCATGTGTATGCAACACTACTCTGTTGCCTGCTTATGCAGTGCTATCTCTGCACTGTGTTAATTTACTAGACTATGAATCCAGACCAAATAGAGAGGTAAAGCTCTTCATGTATTAAAAAACATTATGAGTGGATCTTTAGTCATAACCTCACTGTTATGTGTTCTTGAGATGGATGTAAAGAACTTTATCTGTTGAGCTTCATTCTCGAGGTAAATATTTTGATATCCATTTCACAACCACATTATCTGGTTATGATCTAAAACTTGGCCATAAATATGAAGTTTGAGAATTATCTTTGAGACTGTCAGCTACAGCTTTTGGTTGTAACTATGCTTATGTTGTAATTTGTTGGTAATTAGTTCTGTAAGTAAAAGTAAATCACTATTTGACTGCATAACACTGAATAATGCATACTGACAATTTTACCAGTAAGTAAGTTTAAGAAATGCAAGTTATGATGAATTAGTGTTCTGGTTTAAAACTGTCAGATTTTATGAAATCTCTTTTTAACTACTTTGGTAGTTGGCATTGGATAGTTTGTAGTACTTCTCACACAAAAACATGGAAAATCATATTGGTCTCCCTGACTGTCACTGTAAGTCACTTCACTCAGCAAAGCAGACCTAAACAAACATGCAGCTTACAGCAAAGCATATCACAATAATTAAAAAAAAGCTGCTGGAACATGAAACAGGTTAATATCTATTTAACATGCAACTTTACTTTTCATGTCTGTTCTTTCATTTTTTGTGACTTAATTGCCATGTTCTCTTTCCACAGTTTATATCCTCTCTAAAGCACAGATTGAGATGATCCACAATTGCATGGGGTTTGAAAATTACAGTCAGCTGCCTGTCGGGTGCCAGGATTCGCCACATAGTACATCCACTCAAGTCACTCCACAACAAGTACAAATATGACTCAGTCATTGTCCATGTTGGAGTGAATGACTTGAGACGTACCTCCCTGGACTACATGAAAAGAGACATGGAAGAGCTCTCAGATCATGTGGCCAGGCAGGTATGACCCTAGCCCTGAGTAGCATCCTGCTTTCGCCCAGAATGATACCACAGTATAAGGACAAAATGATTGACTTCAACAATTGGCTAAGCTTCTGGTGTCATTCAAAGGGGTTCTGCCTGGGACGACATGATCGACAGACCCCAATGCTTTGCCAGAGATAGTCTACACCTGTCACCCCTGGGATTCAGATTACTGGCTAAGGCTCTTGCCACCCCTATAGTGCCTTTTTAGGCAAAGTTCAAAGGACAAAACCACCACCGTAACAGGTACAAGCATGCAAACTCTGAAGGTAATGCTACTCAATGCAAAAAGTCTAAACCTCAAAATGCACTCTCTCGAGGCACTCCTAAAAATGGAGAACATCGATATCTGTGCAGTAACTGAGACCTGGTTTAAGGCTCCAGAGAGTACCCCTGCAATATCAGGCTACAACCCATACCACACTTTTCAGCCACCAAACCAGGACCAAAACACTAAAGGTTAAGGAGTGTCTATATTCAGCAAGGATATTCACAACACCAGGCTAGTTGCCCAATACAATGCATCTGAAATTCTCCAGGTGCAACTAACACTAGGTAAGACTGCAATCTAAGTTGTAGCTTGCTACAGATCCCCCACCATGCCCAAGATTTTCACTACACCTTTCTAAACATACTGGAAAATATTAAGATATAACCAAACATCCTAATACTGGGTGATTTCAACTACCCTGCCATTAACTGGGAAAACTACTCAAGTACCAACACCTTTGCCCAATGGTTCTTGGAATTCATAAATTCCAATGCCCTGTATCAACTAATCCTTAGCCCCACCAGGGGCTCCAATATCCTAGACCCGGTCATTACCAACATGGGAAAGTGATGCTCCACACCTGTGGTCACCCCCTCGTTGTTCAGGTCTGATCATAAGCTAATCACCCTTCACATCCACATCCCACCCCCAGCCCCCAGTAAGGAAACCTCCCTAAAAAACTTCTCCACAGCCAACTTCATGCTACGCAAGTCAGAAGTGACAAACTTCATGATATCCATGCTGACTGGAACTGAAAGTTCGACTGCTAAATCCTACACTAAGGCACTGTACAAGCACATCCACTCTTGCAGGAATCGTGCCATCCCCAATAGAACCAAGACGCTCTCCTCCAAAAAAAGGATGCCACTCTGGTGGTCCCTTGCCATAAACAAACTTTGCAACAAAAGGAAGAAACTGTTGCAGAAAAGAGGAAAATCCCAGGATGCAAAAAACTTCCTTACCAGCCTCAGTAAGAAACTGAGATCCCTCATAATATCCTCCAAAGCTAGTTACGAAAATAAAATTGCCAAAGATTCCAAAGACAACCACAAGCCATTCTATAGCTATGTCAAAAATCTAAATGACAATGCTCAGATCTGCTCTGAGCTACAACAGAATGGCATTAAATATACTGATCCCAAGGATATTGCCAATATCCTGGCAGATCGATTCAGTGCAAACTTCACCCCCTCTCACCCCCTAAATGTCCCATCTCAATACCGGAAGATTACCAAATTCCAGTAATAATGGCCAAACAGGTAAAAAATGCACTCTCCAAAGCTAAGACTACAGCATCCATGGGACCAGATGACATCCCAGACTGTGTAGTACACGAACTACAAAATGAACTGGCACCTCACCTAAGTGTCATGTTTAATCATAGCCTCACCTCAGGCTTCATGCCCACTGAGTGGCACACAGCTACAGTTATCCCACTCCACCTTGGATCCCTGGAACTACCGCCCCATCAGTCTGATGAGCCTGATCTGCAAGTCCATGGAATGTATTATCATGGAACTTATAGATAAAGACATTGGGAACCTTCAAACACTGGACCACACACAGTTTTGGTTAGTGTCTCCTGAACCTGCTTGACTTCTTCAAATCAGTCTGCAGAGCCATGGACAAGGGTAAGGTGGCCCACACAGCCAATCTGGACCTCGCCAAGGCCTTCGACACCATCCCCCACTCTGGAATCATAGATAAACGTACTAATCTGGGCATTAATCCCTATGTCACCCGATGGGTTGCCAACTGGATTACTGACAGAACCCACACTGTAAAAGTAGCCGACTCCAAATCCAGCTCCAGGCAAGTGACAAGTGGAGTACCTCAGGGTTCAGTCCTGGGACCGTTCTTGTTTGGCATCTACTTCTCTGAAGTACAGGCCAACACTAATGGACTCTGGCTAACAAAGTTCGCAGATGACTGCAAACTGGGAGCCATTATTGAATCCACAAATGATGTGGATATTCTACAAAAGGGCCTTACAGAAACAGATGCTTGATGCCAGAGCCATGGGCTCAAGCGCAATGCCAAGAAATGTATAGTTATCCCCTTTGGGAAAAAACATGTACCTGTGAATTACCACATAGGTGGCAGTACACTAAACACCGAAACTTTGATAAGACTTAGGGACACAGGTGGACAGTGGTCTCACCTTCAATAACCACATCGCCACAACAGTCAGGAAATCATTCTATGTGGCACACCTCATCACTAAGGGCTTTTCATCCAGAAAAAAGGAGGTCATTGTCCCACTGTACTCATCCCTCATTAGACCCATTATAGAATCGTCTACTCAGAGGTGATCGTTGCTTAACATACAAGGCCATGTCAAACCCAGAGCTGTTGGACATGCTAAACTTAAAGAAATCCGAATCCCTCAGAGACACACGCTCCAGGGATCTAAACCTTGTCATCACAATGAACAAAACATGCTGGAGGGATAGGTTCCTGACCCAGAGACTCCCCAGACTCTGGAATAGACTGGCCATACATGTCAAGCAGAATGCCTGTTTGGCCCTCTTCAAAACGAACCTTGATGATTGGATGGGAGATAGGAAATTCAAATCCCATAAAAACAGTGGACTAATAACAAAGTGAAGAAATACAGACCAAAAACAGCTTCAAGCAAGAAAAAAGTAGTCTCCACACCATCAGATGTTTTAATAAAATGACAAAGCTTTCAGATACAAACTATCCTTCTTCAGTGTCTTACATACAAATTCATAAAAGCAGCATTTTTAAATGCAAACTGATTGCACCTCATGACACAGTCAACCTATCAAATAACATTAGTTAAAATCTACAATTAGTCTTCTTAAAGGAAACCATCCATAAAGGATGTAATGCATCCAAACACTAAAATGTATGCATATATTATATACATAGAGAACTACCTTTTCTTAATTCTTTGTTGCTTGGCTTTCAAAATAGGTTTTAAGGTAACCTTATTATTCAGACCTGGATATTTATCTGCTTCTAGTCGAATAATCCATTCATACTCCTTAGTGTCTATGTTATTAATTACATCACCACGTCTTACATTTGGGTGTATAATGTATATAGCTCTAAATACACCTCTCATTTATTATGACACATTTGTGAATAGTTTGGACACATTGAAACAATGCAAGAAAAATCTGAAGTGTACAACAAAGTATGAGAAAACAAGAAAAAATTAATATAAATGGTATGGCAAGGCCAGGATGGGGAGAAGTGGGGGAATTTTCCAAGGTTTCATTTCACCAAAGCCCAGAGTCAAAATATTCAGCATTACCAGGGACTCAGTATTGTCCACATTTATGTACATCACATTGCTTACCAATGAGGTTTGCTACTCTACATAAAACAGTTTATAACACTATTGCACCTGGAAAAGAAAAACAACATGCAATATGATTAGTTTTGTCAGATTTCTGGTGTACAGCAATCATTTTGATTGTATCTTTATTTACTTCTACATATCATATACTTGGTTGCATCATAGTGTTAGACATGCCTTATTGCAGACACTCCTTATGCTGTTTAACTTAGTTTAGCCACTGGCTTTGTCCCTGATGAGTGGCATACTGCAGTGGGGATGCCGGTTCGTAAGGATGGTCTTATAACTTACCTGAGTATTTGAAGTCCTAGCAGCCTCACAGGCCTCATCAGTAAAAACAGAGGGTGTTTAATAATTAACCTCATAAATTGTGATATGAAGAATTTTTTTAACTATGACCCCCAACAGTTTGGCTTTGTGATGGTAGATCCTGTCTAGTTAACCTGGTAAACTTTTTCAAAAGAGTTACAGAGGCTGTAGAGATTGTGGCTATGTAGGGCATATGCTGTATCTTGACCTGGAGAAGGTCTTCAACACCCTTTCCCAAACTGGCATCCAATTGCTTTAAAACAGACCCATATGTGGTAAAATGGATAGTAAACTGGCTGAAAGACCCAGTATTGTCCACAGGCTGCCTGAGCTGCTTAATCAATTTCCCATTCCTTCTCAAAAAGATTGCATCCTCCAGCTACAACCCTCACAGAATTCCTACACTAAACAGAGCTAAAGTACGCTTGCCTAAAGATTAATTCCCTAACTGTTATATCTGGTTATAAATAATACTAACCTGTGCATTTCTCTGTATAGTGTGTATACTGCCAAGAGTCTGAACTACGTGACAGTGTCACCATGCCCCCCCCCTTTTTTTTCTTTCTGCATCTTAATAATATATTCTGCTTCCACTGCTCGACTGACAACAGCATTTAACACCATCTGTTTGTCTCCTCTTTATCATGTGTAGCAAGTCACTCTGTGCCTCAGATCCCTGTTTCTGCTCGATAATTTTCTTTTACCTTTTTTTCTCTCCATTATAACCCAGTCTAACCTGCCTGCTTTCCTTCCTCAGCACCTTTCTATCCCTTTCCCCTATTTGAACCTTCAATGTACTGAAACTTTTTTCTTTCTTTTTATAATTGTTGTGAAAGTTCTCCCTAAATGATGCTGTAAGTGCATCTTTTTTTTTCTAAAATTTCTCCTGGCTATTACAGACTGCAGTATAGCTGTAACATTACTTTTATCTGATAACCTGCCGTAGTCCATGCTTATAGATTTTTTTACTTACTTTGATAATTCTGTGGTTCAGCCTGCTCCATTTACCCTTGCTCTGCTTGGGCTCACTCCACTTTCCTACCCTACCCCCAAATTCCACCCACACCCACTGTACCTAAACTTAAATCCCATAACTCCACCCACTTCTTCAAACAAGCCAATCACATCCTAGTAGTATACCTTACACAGCTAACCACTGGCAGTTGCACTATTTAGTTTTTTTCCAAATGTCTCCCTCTAGGTCACATTTACTTTTCCTATCTTGTGCTGCACTATTTCTAGTTCTACTACTACATCTTTCTTCACTCAGCTCTACCTTATGTATAACTAAACCAACATCCATAACCATCTTCCTATCAACTGCATCTGAAAGCTATTCAGAAATATTTTCCTATCTCTATTGAAAAACTCCAATACTCTTTTCCAAAGTAACAATTCTCCCAACAATCGATTCTAATCATTATATTTCATTAAAAAAATCCACCCACTCTGCTCTATTCTACATTGACAGTTCAATGAGAATACAACATCCATTTCTCCACTCTTCCATATTCTCAATCTTATCCCTCTGTGGAGATATACACCCCAATCCAGGTTCCACTTCCTCTACCCTTCCAACACTATCCAACTCTTTTATTTCCTGTAAATCCCTACATATTGTAATGTTAAACTTACAAAGTATTAACAGCAAAGCTATGGACCTTCATACCTGGATAGCTGTCAATAAACCTGATATCATTGCTGCCACTGAGACCTGGCTCAAACCAAATATAAAGGATTCAGAAATCCTCCCCCACAGGCTACAGTGCAATAAGGACTGATGCACTCTACAAAAAAGGAGGTGGTGTAGCACTCCTTTACCCTAACTACAATATATTCCCATGCAGTGATATCATCTCACAATTCTCTAATGCTGAAATTCTGGTCTCCTTCCTAAATATAAATAAGTCAAAAATGTATGTTTTATAGTCCCTTACTTAGAAGAAATGCTATCTTGGCTCTCTAGCACTATTAGAAATGAAACCATCATAGATTCATAGATTTGTACTAAGCTAACTGCTCTTGTGAGCCATTTTAAGCTTAGCCAATTATCCCTTGTGAGACTCAAACCCTGCACCTTGTGTTTGTAAGGCAAACACCTTAACCATTAGGCCACCCTCCCAACCCCTAGCTAGCTGTCAATAAACCTGATATCATTGCTGCCACTGCCATCATTCTGGGTAATGTAAATATTAACTAGTTACATTTTTGTTCCAAATTTCTATCCTCAGACATGAACTTATTTAACACCTCTCCAACAAGATATAATAGTAATAGTAATGAGGGCTCCATCCTTGACTGGATATTGCTTTCTGACCCCACTAAAATCTCCTCAGCTGGTACTATGGGCACCAAATGTTATAAGTGACCACCTCCCAGCCTTTGGTCATCGAGCACCACCCTCCCTCCACAAGCAGCATCATTATGAACATGCTAGGAACCTTACCAGTTTTAACCCAATGACATTCACCAATATAGTAAAAAAGATGAATTAGACTAATATCTTCCCCTAGATGATGCACTACCTTGTGTACTTCAATACAACCTTTTTAGAAACATTATACAGTCTTGCACCTCATAGAGTAAAAAGGGTGAAAACCAACCATGCTCCATGGCTATCCAAATCGACTAAAGAACTAATGCTAACTAGAGATAAAACATGAAAATAGTGGCAACATCTTAAAAAACCCTCAGACCTATTGAGATTCAAACAAAGTAAAAAGACTAGTATCCAAAGATAAAAAAGATTACTATTTAAAAAAAAAACATAAGCAGAGTCCCAAAAAATGCTGGACATCTATAGGATGACTTCTCAACACTGGCACAAAAAGCAACCCATGTCCACACACAGACAAAACACCAGACCAAATAGCCAGTCTCTTCAACTCACACTTCATAAATTCTGCAGCTAACATCACTGCTAACTTTCTACAGCTTCACCCTAGTACAAATTATCCTGGAATTGCCACACTGTTCCATCCATCTCAATGCCCCTCCTCTATTACCTCATTTCCAGATGAATCAAGAATGACTGCTGCTTCACCCACGTTCTCACTTGCTACAATCCCAACTTCTATTATAAAAAGGCTTCTTTTCAAGCTAAAACCCAGCTTTAATGCAGCAGCCAAGCTTTCCACTGAATATCTACAACTCACAGCATAAGCCATTGCGTACACCATCAGTGTACTAATCAATATGTCCATCCAAGAGTCATATGTCCCAAAGCTTTGGAAAAGAGTTTTTATTCTACCCCTTCACAAGGGAAGCAACTTGATTGATACCTCAAACTAACAACCCATAGCCATTTTATATCTTATCTATAAGCTCCATGAAAAATGTGTATACATGCAACTCCTGCATTTCCTCCTTAAGAACTAAATCCGATCTCCTACTCAATATGGGTTCAGACCAGGTCATGGTACTACAACTGCCTTAATATCCTTCATGAACGCAAACAATAAGGCCAGAGATTCAGGAAAAATTGCATCTACCTTATTTCTTGACTCATCAAAAGCCTTTGATACAGTATCTCACTCACTTCTTCTAACTCAAATCTCAAATATTGGTCTAGCAAATCCCTCTCTTTGCTGGTTTTCTAGTTGCTTAGACAGACAGCAGGCAGTTAGATGGCAAAACCCTTTATCACCATATCTTCACACCTCTACTGATATTCCCTAAGGGTCTATATTAGGGCCACTACTGTTTAGTATCTTCATTAATCTTCACTCTTCATTCAGTCAGGGGTGTCTCGTACAATATGCAGATAACTCTACCATTATATGCTCCACAGACACTACATTAGATCTACAACAAATCACTCAAACAGCATTTACTTCTATAGAGACCTAGTTATACAATAACCATTTGTCTCTTAATCCCAACAAAACCAAACTTATTTTATTGGCCCCCAAGAAAAAACACTTCCATAAACAAATCTCACTTCACTATACTTTCCCAGAATAACACAAACTTGAAGTTGTTAGCCACACTAAACTGCTAGGTGTAATAATTGACGAAATCTTAAAATCTGACCTGCACATACTGTATAACATCAACACAACACATCAAAAACTAGGTATTATTTACAGGCATAAACATTTCCTTTCTCCTCCTGCTAAACAACTGTGCTACTACTTATCTGTTTCCTTCTCTTATTTATGGTGCCCCCTTGCTTACTAACCTCCCGTCCTCCCTAGAAACTAAACTTGAAACATGTTATAACAAGATCGCCAAGTTTGCAATAAATCCTGGACATTCTACCCACCACTGCACATCCCTTCACTCTCTGAACTGGATTGAACTCCCACACTATCTCACTTCTCTGCAATTAACTACAGCATACAAAATAATTTTCAAAGCCTCTGATTGTCTTGCTTTAAGCTCTTTGTTTACCCACTATCTTCCCAATAGGTCTCTTAGATCTGAAAACAGCACATTTTGCAAGTCCACAAGCCCAACCTGCCTGCAGGCCAACTACTTACTCTTGTGTTGTAGCCAGAGCCTGGAATGCCCTTCCATTAGTAATTTGTACTATTCAGAGTCATGCTTATTTCAAAACTTTGTTGTGTGATCACCTCTCTACTAATTGGATCCATACCTGTACTAAACCTCCTCCATTCATAACCTGACTGACATCTTCCTCTCATATATTCCCATATCTCAAATTTCTCTATCAATAAAGTGTCTTTAGAAAACTTAACTACAATTACAAATATAATTTATTTGGACTTTTATTTTAACATGGTGTAATCTTAAGAATGTATTACTAATGTTTGTCTTTGCTTTTATTTTTCATGTAAATCTTACATTGTCTGCATAATGTTACATTTTTGTGTAAACTTTCACATTGTTAATATTGTTAAATGTTATATGTTTTATGGAGCTTTTCTCCCGGGGCCTCCACTGAAAATGGGCTCTTATTGGCCCAGTGGATCATCCTGGTAAGCAAATGACAATGAATAAATAAATAACTAAGACATAGCCCATACAGTGTGAGGTACAGATGACTCATCAGTAAGTCTGAAAGTGACCAGTGGCATCTCTCAGGGTTCAGTGTTGATACCTCCTTTTTTGGTATTTACTTCTCAGATCTCCAAGTGGAGAGCCAAGATCTCTGGCTTAACAAAGTTTGCAGATGACTGCAAACTGGAGGCTGTTGTTAAATTACCCTATAATACTCAACCCTCTCCCAAATGAATTCTTCCTAGTAAACCCTTGGTTTACTAAAGATGGGCTCAAACTAAACGCTACAAAGTGTAGTGTTGTTTTTGGTAGACATCCCCACCCCTCATCATACTGTGCAGCCAACGCACCACTGTAAAATGAAAATGTTGCCAGGGACCTAGAAACTAGGCCCAATAGCTCCCTCTGTTTTGTCCATCATGTTACAATAGTTGACAGGAAATCCTTTTATTTAGCCCATCTAATTGCCAAGGAAATATCAGCATGGTATAAATAAGTGATCACTCCTTTATAGTAAGCATTGATCAGGTCAATTATCATCTACAACCCCCCCCCCCCCATAGGGATATATCTCACTAAATATATATCAAACAATTAGAAAGACTCTAAAGGCTCCTAAGCAATAAAATCACAGTCCTAAAGTCCTTAAGCTACCAAGAGAGGCTAGAAACAATCTTTCCTTTTTTTCAGTGTGTTAAGACTTTTGAGGGGAGATCTGTCTTGCTTACTGCCCCATTAGATACCAATGGTCCTGGACATCCTGTTTCTCTGCATGTCTAATATCTCCACCAGTATTAGAACCAGTGCTCTAAAGCTTCACCAAAAGATAAATACAGCACAGTAAGGAGGCATGCTTATAAGGCAGCACCTCCAATGCCTTTGAAATAAACTTCCGCTATATGCTAAGCAGTAAAATTCACTATCTTACTTTAAACATAAACTAGTGACTGACTGGGTATCCACAAATTTACTGTGTGTTTTGCTGGTATGACCCTCCTGGAGAAAGAAGGTGCTGCCTGAGGGAGGGTACTGGCATGAAAGGTCATAAGATTCATTAACCTTGGAGTATCTAAGAATCTAAACTGTTTTATAGCTTACTCCAACAGTTTGTTAGGAAATCTCTGCCTATACCCATAATGATCATGAATAGCATAAAGTGAGTGTAAGAGAGTGAACGAATAATTAATACAGAAAAATGATTGTTACATTATAAGTCCATCTAGCTCCAGAGGAATGTACCCTTTTGAAAAATTTTGCCTAAAACAGGCTATCAGACAGAAGAGTGAATGCCCATCATGGTACTCAGTGGGTAAAAGAAAAAAAATATGCAGGTCTGCATAACTTAAGGCAATTAGACTTTACTTCTGGAACTTACCTCCTAATGTACAAAGTATGTACATGAATGTAATGACTTATTGTACTTTTGTGAAGTGTTGTCTTTATTGCTATTGATCCTGGGTTGTGCCTCAAAATGGTCAATAGACCAACCCAGTTACCTAGTAAGCAAACATCAGTCAGTCAATCAATCAATCAATCAATCAATCAATCAATCAAACTGTCCAGAATTTTGCAGAACATCCCTGAATTTGCCTCATTTTTCCGTCCCTTGCAAAATATTAATTTTCTGATAAATCACTCAGGATCATACCTGTCAACTCTCCAGAATTTCCCAGAATGTCCAGATGCTAGAAGTCTTAAGAAGAAACTCCACAACCTGCAAGCCTTAATTTCCCTGAAGACTGTAGACATCTGTGTAGTAACAGATACATGGTTTAAGGTTACTGAGAGTACCCCAGTAATTGAAGATTATAATGTCTTTTATATGTTTAGGCCAGCTACTGCACAGGAGGGAACTAAAGGTGGAAGATTGTCAGTCTATATTAAGACTAATCTCACATCCAGACTAGTTAAACCGTATGACCCACTGGAATGCATACATGTGAAACTCACCATAAACAGAGTGCAGCATCATATCCTTACAACAATGTAGGTCTCCCTCTATGCCCCAGGAAATCTATGCTACATATCTCAATGTACTACAGACCCTCACCATTTAACCCAATACGATATTCATGGGGGATCTCAACTACTCCTATATAGATTGGGAATCCTATACCACTTCTAATGCACAAGCCCAGCGATTCCTAAATTTTAACTCTTAACATCCTGGAGCAGTTGTTCTAGTCTCCTACTAGGGATACAAACATCCTTGACCTTGTACTCATGAACATGGGGGGGGGGGCAATGTTCCTCACCCAATGCACTCAAGTAATACGGTCGGATCTGACAGTATTACTTGAAATAAAAATTAAATCCAGGGATCCAGCAAAACCAAAAACCTTTAGGAACTATTTCAAGGCTAACCTCTCTTCATTAAGCAACACCTTGGCTAAATTCCAAGCACCCCCAAACCCAGTAAACACCATAACGTACACAGAGTTATATACAAAAACTCTGTACAGCCATACTGATTACTGTATAGTGAGAGCTGTGCCCACTCATATTAACAATAAGACAAACTCAAAAGACAAGCCACCCTGGTAGAATCATACTATCAAGCGGTTATACAACAACAGAAAAAAATCGCGGCCAAGCGTAGGAGGAACAAAGCCATACATACAGTACTAAAAGCCCCATGACTAATCTAAACAGGCAGTTAAGAGGGTTAATTAATACTTCAAAGGCTAAATCTGAAGAAAAGAATAGCTTCTCAGGCAAAGGACAACCACAACGATTTCTACAGCTATGTCCATAAACTTAAAGGAAATACACAACAATGTGCAGAACTTATTGTAAATGGCATCACCCACACTGAACCAGAGGCCATTGCCAATCTTTTGGCTAACAGTTTCTGCTCAAATTTCTCCTCCCACTCCCCCCTGATAGTCCAATAGTCCAAAGGAAATATTACATAACACAATCCTCCCTACTATTACTAGAGAACAAGTCATTAATGCACTTTCCAAGCACAAACAATACATTGATGAGCCCAGATAACATCCTGGGATGTTTAATAAATAGCATAAAACATGACCTCCCTGGTCCACTTGAATCACTTTTCAACTGGAGCCTTCAGATGGGTTTTGTGCACAAGGAATGGAAGATGGCTACAGTCATTCCACTGTTCAAAGAAGGTCCAACCACTGATCAGGGTAACTACAGGCCCATAAGTCTTACCAACTTCATATGTAAGGCCATGGAAAGAATCATTATGGACATAAATGAAGACAGAGGTAACCTGCAAACATGGGACCCATCACAGTTCAGTTTTGTTAAAGGAAAGTCATGCCTATTAAATCTGGTGGACTTTTTTGAGAGGGTCACCAAAGTTTTGGATGAAGGTAAGATCATGCGCACAGCTTACCTCGACCTGTCCAAGGTTTTTGATACAATACCCTACTGAGGCATTACAGACAAGCTCACTAATTTACATATAAACCCTTTTATCACCCACTGGATAGCCCCAGGAAGACAAAAATAGGCGAGACCGCCTCAACCAAGAAGTCAGTCACTAGCTGAGTCCCCCAGGGCTCGGTAATGAGCCCGCTCCTTTATGGCATTTATTTCTCTGTAATGAAAGCAAATGCTGAAGGTTTATGGTTGACTAAGTTTGCAGATGACTGCAAGCTGTGGTTATCATCAACTACCCTGCAGACACTAGCATTCTTCAAGAAGGTCTAGCTCTGATTAATAAGTGCTGCCAAAGTCATGGTCTTAAACTCAATGTTCAGAAATGCATAATTGTACTCTTTGGGAAATCAACCATCCCAGCTAATTACCATGTTGATAATACACCCCTGAGAGTTGATCCATTGGTCATGGATCTGGGTACACACATATACTATAGCCTTACTTTCGACCACCATGTGACTACAGTGGTAAGGATATCCTTTTATGTTGCACAACTCATAAGTAAGGGCATGGCATCTAGGTCCAAAGAGGCCATTATCCCACTGTACTCCACACTTATCAGACCAATCATACAGTACAATGCTCCCTGTGATATGTAGCTGACCAGACATATGCAACAACTAGAGCGACCTTAAAGGTTCCTTGCATAACAAAACTGCCTTATGCAGACCACGTTAAAGCCCTTTCCCTCTACTCAGTTTTCTATAGATTGCTGAGAGGTTATCTATGCCTGGCTTACAAGGCATCCGTAAACCCCACACACATATGAATCTCCTACATATTTGTAAGTCAAAGAGTATTAAAATACAAGGTTTAAGGACCTGAGTTTTGTCTGTGGCATAAACAGAACATACTGGAGAGACAGACATGTGTCCCAGAGATTGCCCCTCCTATCAGGTAGGCTTCCTGTTGATGGGAAGCTGAGTTTGTCTATTACCCAGTTTAAGCACAACCTAGACAAGTGGATGGGGAATAGGAAATTTATACCAGGCCTGGCACCCATATCCTTTATGGACAGAGGTAGCTTATATATGCCTGGCTCTCAATATCCTATTCGGATGCAGGACATCATTATTCTTTCGGGAAAATGGCTTAGAAAGGCCCCTTGGGTCATTAGCCTAGTAATAATCTATGAATCTATGAATTATTGCCTCATATTTTTAGTCTGTTTCTTATAAAATCTGTGGTTTTCTGGCAAACCACCGAGGACTGTGCTCACTAAATAATGAAACATCTGAGCTTGAGTCTTTATATCCTTCTGAAAATGCATGCTAAGGCAAAACCTGTTATTCTAGCAGCTTTCTAAGTTGGTTAGAGCAATATTTAAAATATGTCCTTTATTTTGGCCCTTTATCCACCCATCCCCATTATTTTTGGGTTTGTCCAGAATTTTTAAGAAAAGTTGAGAAGTATGCAGAGGATTACAGCCAGTCACTAATGCCAGGTATTAAAGCTTCATTGTTCAGAAAATAAATGTTGATGCAAAACCTGTTATGTTAAAATGTTAAATGAAAAAGTAATAGTTAAAAATAGTCCCTGGTTTTGAGCATTCATTCCCATTATTTGTGGCCTTATCCAAAATTCTTGATGAAAAAAGTTGATCAGTATACCTCAGAAATGCTTACACAGGCATTTCCATGGTAACCGTGAGCCTGGACAATTGGAAAAAGATGATTTATTACTCAAGTCATCTTTCTCCAGCTCTGAGTTTGGGGTTACCTCAGATGTGCTAATGCAAATAATTCTGTGTAATCATTATTCCTGCAGCAGTTTGAGGGCACATTGGACAACTGGTGAAAGTGGGGGGCTTAAACCTACCCCTCTCACCCTATGGCTCTAGTGACCATGTCAATTATGGTAAGGCAGCATGTTAACATGGTCAAATCTCTTTTTCTGTCTCTTACCTAGAAAGTCCATCAACTAATTAATGTCACTTAGCTTTTTCACAATAGTAAAAGGACAATCCCAAGCTACTTGCAGTATATTGAGTTTAACAGGAATAAGTGCCATCACTCTTTACCCAACAGAATGCTGCTTGGCCTTGGATGTCCAATCACATCAGACATTTTGCTGCTATTGTGCTTATGCTTGGTAATCTCTTGCCCTGACATATTCCACAACAAATTTCCACTGGGAATGATAGTTATTTTCTCAGTCAGCACAAATTAAATCCATGGGCTGCTTTATGTTGTGACTAGAGAGATTCTCAAAGGGTGAAAATTCCATGGATTCCTAAAGGTCATCACTATATGCAAAGTGGAGGTAAGGCAGGAATATATCCAACTCCCTCTTGAGCTGGTCTGCAAATGCTGTCTACTTGATCCTTAGTATAGAGTTCTAACTCATTGCCAGCACAACTCTCCCACAAACAGGTCAGGGGGTCTTACATTAAACTAGCACCTCTGTCAATATTTCTGATAAGAAGCATACCTTACTGAAAACTTCTACCAGAACATCTGCCACCCTCTGTAACTCAAGAGAACAGATCTACTACTTCAGGGTATCTAATAGCATAATCCGCCACCACCAGGAGATATGTCATACCTGTGGCACTTGGGTTGCTAAGACCTAATAATTTATAATGTATATAACTTCTCTCCAAAAAATGCTTCCTCAATAATCGCCAAGGCATCAAAATAGCTTTATCTTTATATTCTGTCTTGCCAATCTTCTGGCACTGCTCACATCTTGCAGTACCCATTATCATCCTTTATAATACCAGGCCAACCAAAATTCTGCATAAGCTTTCTTTTTATATGCTTTATATCTATATGGCATGGAATGAGAATAACTTGGGTTATGGCGTGAAGTGCCATTAGGAGGCTCTTGGTACTATCAGCTGCCTTATCATGTCTGTTCTCTAGCCCTCTTTGAGGAGTCCAGCTCTGTACAAAAATCCTTTGTTCTAGTATACAGACTTACCCTGTCCTGGAACTTGATGTACAATGTGGTTAATTTTCCACTATTATAAGCCATGATGTTGTTGATTAAGATTTAATGTTGTGCTCCCATTTCATTTATCCCATCATCTGAAAGAAGTCTAAAAGTGTTGCTTATATCCAATTCCTTTTGCTGAAAGTCCAGTTTAATCTTAGTCACTTGCTTAAGCTTTGTACATGTTCTTATCTCTTCCTCTTTCTGTCCTTCTTTAACATAAGGAGGGGCGCTTAACTGAGAATCTGTTATTATCAGGGACTTAGCTGTGCTATTTGCTTATCCATTCTCATTATCACTTCCTTCTCCCTCACATTACCGAAACCGCATCTGTTACGGCAAAAGCTGTTCTGAGTTTGCCAAAGTTCTCTTGAATTCGCCAAAATATTTTTGCAAAGTTTCTCTGTGTTTGTAGAAGTCCTCTTACCATTTGCACATTTTTTGTGTATTTGTGAACATTTCTCAGGGTTTGTGAACTTATTTCCAAGGATTCCTGATACTGAAGGAATTCTGCTTTTTGTAGTAAAGCATTTGTTACTGCACTTGAGCTCTAAACCAGTTCATTTTACATTAAGAGGGGTTTTCTGCACTATGGTGCTGATTCAACCCATCCAAATTGGGAACTGCTGGTGGAAGGCTTATTGTGTGTTTATCTGATTGGTCTGAGGACTTAACTGTTTAATAATCTTTCATGCTGCTGGTATAAAAGTGGTTACCAGTGCCTTATATATAAGTAAACCTCTCCATTTTAAAATCCTCTATAGAAAGCATTCTGCATAGTCTCACATTGTTCATAGTTGCTCAATGAGCTGCCAGTTTGTGCAGAGGGCAGCAGCACTACAGGTCATTGAATAGTATACTAATAAACACTCTCACAAAGACCTTTAAGAGTCTCTTCCCTACTCCTTCCCATCCGCTAAGGATCTAGTATAATGGATAGGTGTTTTCCTGTTATGTCTGTTTCTGGCCTGGTGGATGTGGGTATCCTGAGGTAGTGTCGTAACTGTCTCATATTCACTGACAACTATTTAAATTTAGAACAGACAAACACAGTGCATGAGAGATGTGGATATGGAATTTCACTGGAGGCAAAGATCTCGCATACATACATGAAAAATGCAAGCCAAACTGTTAATGTTACACCCAAAACACTCACAACAAACACGTAGACTCACATATGTGGAGGTACTTGCTTGTAATCTTCCCAAACCTCCAAGGCCTCCTAAAAGCATCTCGCAGTGGCCCTACACACTCTCAAAAAATACAGCACCTCACACAGGAAAATCATACTAGCCCCACTTCCAAGCCCATATGGCAACACACCACACAGAAAACATTCTAGGTATTGGGAATTCCATTGTAAGACATACTGATGTCACCATTACCAGGATAAACAAGGTGAAGATCACAGTGAGTTGTCTGTCTGGAGCAAAGATCCATCAGGTCATGGACGCACTTAGGTCTTTAAACCAAAAGTACCAGTATGACACAGTCATAATCCATATGGGCATAAATGACCTAAGATGTACCTGATTGGGTTATATGAAGAGAGACATGATAGAGACCTCTAAATATGTGTCCCAGATGGGTATAAATCTAGCCTTGAGTAGCATCCTACTTTCACCAATGATGATGCTACAGTTCCAGCAAAAAAAAATGATTGACTTCAACAATTGGCTTAGTTTCTGGTGTCAGAAAAAGGGTAATATTTGTCAGTCTGGGGAGACATGATCGACAAATCACAATGCCTTGCCAGAGATGGTTTGCACTTGTCATCACTTGGCTTCTGGATACTGGCAAAAAATGTATCTATCCCCATAATGCCTTTTTTTAGGCCATGCCAAGTTGATAAACCATCCAACATAACAAAAATCATTCATGACTACCTAAAGCTACTGATGCTCTATGGTAGGAGTTTAAATAAATTAAAACTTGCTGGCTACACTCCTCACCATGGAGAACACAGACGTGTGCAGTCACAAAAACATGTTTCAGAATCATAGAAAGCACCCCGGATATCAAAGGCTAGAAATGCCTTTCATACATTTTGATCTCCCTCAGCTCAGGATAAAACAAAAGGAGGAGGTGTCTTAGTAATTATAAATGAGAAGTACATTGCTAGACTGGTCCAACAATATGACTTGCTTGAGCTACTCCATGCCCAACTAATCATAGGTGTGACCCTATATCATATCCTTGCTGGCTACAGATCCCCCTAACATGAGTCTGAAAAACCTACTGGAATCTCTTAATATTCAGACTAACACCATACTTATGGGTGACTTCAACTACCCTTCCATAAACTGGGAGATTTATATGACCCATAATTCGCTTGCGCAGATGTTTTTGGACTTCGTCAACACAAACACCCTGGAGCAACTAGTTAGCTCCCCAACTAGAGTTACCAATATCTTAGACCTAGTATCACAAATATGGGGGGATGCTGCTTCCTCCCATGCATTAACTCCTTCCAGGCAAAATGATCTCCTTTGGTTTTAAAATTAACTTAGACCACCAAACTCCATATCTATTAAGAACTTTCCTAAGGAAAATTATAACACTAAGGACTACTCTGAGCTTTACAAAAAAGCACTGTACAACCACATTCATAGCTGCATAGAGGAGGCAGTACCTGTCAGAGTCAAACCTATGATTACTGGCAAAAATAAACCACCATAGTGAACCCCTAGCATAAATACACTAATCAACAAAAGGAAAAAAATTCTCACTAAAGCCAAGAAGGAACAGGCAAAACAGTGAAAAAAGACACTTAGCAGCCTAAACAAGCAAATTAAAGTGTTGGTCAAATTTGCCAAATCAAACTATGAGGCAAAGATAGCCTCCCAGGTGAAAGATAACCATAAGGCTTTTTTTAATTATGTTTGTAACCTCAGGGAAAACGCTCAGCAATGTGCTGAGTTAATCACGAATGGCAACACACCCAGCCTGGAACTATAAGAAACCTGCTGGCCAACAAGTTCAGTTCAAACTTCTTCCCCCATCACTTCCTACCACACCCAAAGAAATACCCACAACAATTCCCCTACCAGTCATTACAAGGGAACAGGCTCTTACTGTGCTCACTAAAGGCAAAACACAGCCTCATAGGTACAGATAACATTACAGGATGCTTCTTAAATAGCTTAAAACAGAATATATCAGGGCCACTAGAAACCTTCTTTAGCCACAGCCTCCAGACAGGCTTTGCCCCAGAGGAATGGAGGACTGCAACGGTTGTCCTTCTGCATAAGGTAGGCCCATCAACTGACCCAGAGAACTACAGACCCATAAGCTTGATCAGTCTTATCTGCAAGGTCATGGAAAGAATTATCATGGACCTGAACAATAACAACACAGGAACTCTCCAAAACTGGACCTGACCCAATTTGGCTTTATCAAAGGGTGGTATTGCTTGCTCAGTCTGGTGGACTTCTTTGAGAAAGTCACCAGGGCCATAGATGAGGGTAAAATGGCACACACCACTTATCTAGACCTGGCCAAAGCTTTCAACACAATCCCCCACTCAGGGATCATATATAAACTTACTGAGTTAGACATAAACCCCTACATTATCAGATGCATAGCCAACTAGCTCACTGAAAGGGCGCATGTTGTCCAGATAGGTGAATCCAATTCCGATACAAAACCTGTTAGTAGCAGTGTCCCACAGGGTTCAGTGTTAGAACCCCTCCTGTTCAGTATATACTTCTCTGAAGTGAGAAGTGAAGGCCAGTGTTGTGGGGGCTTCTCTCATCAAGTTCACTGAGGACTGTAAGTTGGGATCAATCACTGAATCCCCAAATGATGCTGACATCCCACAAACAGGTCTAAAAATGACAAAAAATTGGTACCAAAACCTTGGTGTGAGACTAAATGCTAAAAAATAAGTAACCATACCCTTTGGTAAATCAGATATCCCTGCAAATTATAATATTGATAGCACATCCTTAGCCCAGTGGTGAGGGACCTAGGAACACAGATAGATAATAACCTAAACTTTGACCACCAGGTAGCTACATTAGTGAGGAAATCCTTCTCTGTGGCTTGACTTATAAGTAAAAAGGCATGTCATCAATATCAAAGGAAGTCATAGTGCCATTGTATTCAGCCCTCATCAGGCTCATAATTGAGTACAATGCTCCCTTCTGCATGTACCTAAAAAAGCACTTACACCAAATAGAGTGGGCCCAGAGGTTTCTTACTAAAAAAATACAAAACGTAAGACACATGCCTTATGCAGACTGACTAAAGGCCCTATCCCTTTACCCCATCACATATTGTTTATTGAGAGGGGACTTATGCCTGACCTACGAGGCATTCTCTGATCCAGCCTTGATGAAAATGTTACTTGTTCGCAATAAAATTCTACAAGGATTACACGTTCAAAGGACCTGAACCTTATCTGTGACTAACAGTACTTGCTGGAGAGGCAGATTCGTATCCTAAAGGCTACCTTACTTATGGAATAAACTTCCCATCTTTGTAAAACAAAGCCAGTCCCTTACTCTTGTCTAAAAGAATTTGTATACATGGATGGGGAACCTTAAATTCACTCCTGAGGTACTGCCCATATCCCTTATGGACAGAAGCAGTCTGTAAAATGACCCAGTGCTCTAAAACCCAAAGACCCACTGCCCTGATACTACCCCATCCCATATCTGGGGAATTAAGATATAATATTCATAGGTTCATAGGTTCATAGGTTCATACTAGGCTATCTGCCCTAGGGCATTTATAAGCCTAGCCAGAATGTGTTTGGCTTTCGCCACCTATTTTAAATTTATTTTGCTATGCCCTTTTTTGAGGTTAGTATACTGTGCCTCTGTCTAACAGTGACACAGAAGTGATACCCGGGGTAAACCTACGATCTCCCATCCACTCATCAAGATTCCTGTTGAAGAGAGTCAATGAGGGACTCTGCCTAACCTGGACTGGGATTTTATTCCAGAGTGAAGGGAGCCTCTGGGTTATGAATCTGTCCTCCAGCATGTCCTATTTATTTCAGTGCTGAGGTTCAAGTCTCTCGAGCACGTAGCTCGATGGGATTTGGATTTTCTGAGGTGCAGCATGTCCATTAATTCCAGGTTGGACATGACTTTATACGTCAGGCACAGATCGCCTCTGAACAGGCGGTATGCCACTGAGTAGAGCTGGAGTTTCTTTAACTGGGCAACATATGGCATCTGTTTGAGCCCTTTGATCCTCTTGGTGAGGTACTTTTGGGGTCTTTCCAGTTGCTGCAGGTGTCTGGTAAGGTACATCCCAAAAGGGGCATTGTACTCAATTATGGGCCTGATGAGGGATGAGTAAAGAGGCACGATGACCTCCCCTGATCTAGATGTGAATCCCTTCATGATTAGGTGGGCTATATAAAATGTTTTTCTAACCACTTTGGCCACGTGGTTGTCAAATGAGAGATTGCTATCAACTTGGGTCCCCAGGTCCCTAATTACTTCTTCTGTACTTAATGGATTACCACCTATGTGGTAATTTGTGGGCACTTTGTTTTTGCCAAAGGGGATGACTATACACTTTTTGGCATTTAGCTTGAGGCCATGGCTCTGGCACCAGTTGTCTGTTTCTATGAGGCCCTTTTGGAGGATGCTTGTGTCGGCTGGAGAGTCGATTATGGCGCCCAGTTTGCAGTGATCTGCGAACTTGGTCAGCCACAGTCCTTCCATGTTGGCCTGTACCTCTGAGAAATATATACCGAACAAGAGAGGTCCCAGGACTGAGCCTTGTGGGACACCACTTGTAACTGGTTTGGAGTCTGACATGGCTCCAGCAATTCTAACCATGTGGATTCTGTCCTTGAGGCAGTTTGCAATCCATCTAGTGACATATGGGTTTATATTTAAGCTGGTGAGCTTATCTATAATGCTCGAGTGGGGTATTGTATCGAAGGCTTTTGCGAGGTCCAGGTAGGCTGTGTGGACCACCTTCCCCTTGTCAATAGCCTTGGTGACTGTTTCAAAGAAATCAACCAGGTTTAAGAGGCAGGATCTGCCCTTAACAAAGCCGAACTGGGTAGGATCCAGTGTCTGTAGGTCCCCAATATCTTTATTTATGAGGTCCATGATGATCCTTTCCATAGCTTTGCACACCAAGCTAGTCAGGCTTATGGGGCGATAGTTTCCAGGATCCGTTGAGGCACCACCTTTATGGACAGGGACCACTGTTGCTGTACGCCACTCTTTGGGCACATATTCTGTAGTAAGGCTGAGATTGAACAGTAGTTTTATGTTTGGGTTTAGCTCTTCTTGGAGTTCATGTAGGATGCAGCCCAGGACACCGTCTGGTCCAATTGATGCTGTGTTTTTTGCTTTGGAGAGGGCGGCTCTTACCTGAGCATCTGAGATGTCAGGGGGGCAGCACTCTGCTGGGATAGATATTTGCCCTTTTGGTGTGGGGGGGGAGAAGTTTTGTCATATTTTGGGTATTATTGGCTAGTCTTGTAAAGGCTATTGTGCCATTAGCCTAGTAATCACCTATGAACCTATGAAATAAGTTCCAGGCAATCTGTTTTGCATTTACTCTGTTATCACAAGTAACTTCTTGCTCAGTTCTAACTCCTTCATGTTTCCCCTCTTTCTCCTCTTTAAATAATCTTAGCCATGAACAAACTAAATACCCTTTTATATGTATACGAATCATGAGAATGTTCATAGTGTTTGCAGTTCTCACAATGAATTGCATCTCACTGGAAATCTGAATGATCATGGTTTCTGTATTTGTGTCAAAACTGTGGCATTGCAGGATAAAACAGCTCTCTCCATTCTTACATGCACCTGGAGTGTTTCTCCCTGGGCCTCTGCTGAAAATAAGCTCTGTCCTAGTCGCATGTTCCCGGTCACCAAATGTTAAATCAAAATAAATAAAATAAAAAATTAACTATATCATAATGAACAGGTGTTTACCACTGTCATTTGTAATTCAGTTTTACTCTAAACCTCTGCCCACCAGTCCTAACATTTATTTATTTATTGGTTGACATGTGATTACCAGGAAAGTCCAGCTGGATAGAAGGCCATTTTCAGTGGAGGTCTTGGGAGAAATGCTCCAAATTATCACAAAAAAAAATTAAGAACAATAATTTTACAGTCTTCAAAAATAAAACAAAACATCTGTAGTTTGTATAAAACTTTCAGCTTGTACCTACTCAGCACAGACTCCACGTGGGCCAGCAGAGTAATCCAGGCTGCAGAGAGCTGAATAAGCGACTTTTCTTGATACTAAGTATATTTTTTGTTGCTTTCCACATCTGAATACCTAGCAACTGTATTTCGCCTGCCTTTCTGTTACATTGAAGCTGTTTTTACTGCATTTAACTTAATATTGCACTTGGAATCCTTGTTTGTTACTATTTGACTGTATTTGTAGCAAATTCTTCTGTGTAAGCTGTAGTAGCTGATTCATAGCATTTATAAGTGTTTGCTGTACCTGTTTCTGCCTGTTTTGTGAAAAAAAAGAAAAAAAGAAAAAATATCTCTTGTTTTCCTGCTTTACTAGTTTAGTCCAGTTTCAGAGTTGCTGATTCCTGGGCTTTGGTTGTAGTTCCTGTGTACTGTTTCCTTGCCTTATTTGGGGAAGGGAAGCTACCTTGCTTACCAGTGGGAGTGGGAAGCATTGAGCTGCCTTTTGTCCAGTTTTGTGAGGTTTCAGCCAGTAACTAGTAGTTTATTGGTCGTTTTGGGCCAGTTTCTAGCTTTTCCAGCCCCTGGTATAAAACGCAGCTAGCGTTAAGCCTTGATTTAGAGCGATTTAGCTGAGCTGCCACTGTTGCACACTAGGGCAGTGCCGGTTAAGCAGGTTTAAGCTATTCGGGCTACCTAAAGTCCACTCTTCAAATTTTCCCTTAAAACTACCTTCCTCGAACTATACTACTGATCAAATCAGCGTATCCTATAACTAAAAGATCAACTCTACTTGACTCCAAGTAGACTATTCTCTATCTATTAAACCTAGCACTTGCTCCTACAGTACTTATTACCTTGATACGGCACTCTTGTCATAGATAGTACCCCAAAAGGCAACCCCCATTTCTCGGTCACCCGTCCCCGGAATCTTTTTTAAAGTTTTCGTCTACCCTTCTAGCATGTCGAGGGATCAGTTGCTAGTGTCCTCTCCTGCTCAGCTGGTGAACCTGGGAATATTGAGGCAATGTTTCAATTGCCTCATGTACCTGAACAACCCTTTCCTCCTCCCACAAAACACAAATACATGCGAGAGATGCAACTATATGGCCAAACTGGAGGCTGAGCTCTCTCAACATAGGACTGGCAAGACCAGTCAGGAGGAGAAGGTTACCACACACACTATAGACCCAGTCTCACATAGTACCATTACAACCTCAAATCATACACATAAACACACAAAGACATACTCGGAGGCTCTGATCAAAAATCTACCAAAACAGCAGAGGCCACCAAAGCAGACACCCAAACAACCACCACCTCAGAACACAACACCCGCAACACATAGACCTCACAGTCAGAGTGTCAAACAGTCACAGCCCTTAAGGCCAAACACAATGCCAGACACACTAGTCATTGGTGACTCCATAGTCAGACACACTGATGTCCCGCTCACCAGACTGAGTAAGGAGAAGGTCACAGTAAGCTGCCTGTCGGGCGCTAGAATCCGCCACATAACGCAAGCACTCAGGTCTCTCAACAGCAGGTACAAATATGACTCAGTCATTGTCCACGCTGGTGTAAGCGACCTGAGGCGTACCTCCTTGG
Organism: Protopterus annectens; assembly: GCF_019279795.1. Lineage (NCBI taxonomy): Eukaryota > Metazoa > Chordata > Ceratodontiformes > Protopteridae > Protopterus > Protopterus annectens. The sequence continues at coordinate 1,779,896,794 of NC_056737.1, forward strand.
ACTACATGAAAAGAGACATTGAGGAGCTCTCTGATTATGTAGCCCAGGCAGGTATGACCCTGACCTTGAGCAGTATCCTACCTTCACCAAGAATGATGCCACAATACAGAGATAAGATGATCAGCTTTAACAATTGGCTTAAACACTGGTGTCATTCAAAGGGGATCCAGAATCTGTCTGCCTGGGATGACATGCTGGACAAGCCACGCTGCTTCATGAGGGCGGCTTGCACCTGTCACCCTGGGATTCGGATATTGGCAAAGGCTCTTGCCACCCCATAGTGCCTTTTAGGCAAGGCTCAAATTCTAAACCTACCACCCTAGAACACAAAAAGGAAAAAACTAAGGGTAATGCTGCTCAATGCCAGAAGTCTAAATCTCAAAATGCACGCACTCGAGGCCCTTCTCAGTATGGAGAACATCGATGTCTGTGCTGTGACAGAAACCTGGTTCAAGGCTCCTGAGAGCACCCCAGCGCTATCAGGTTTTACCTCATATCATGCGTTCCGGCCCCAAAATCCGGACAATACCAAGAAAGGAGGGTATCCATATTCATCAAGGACACCCACACCTCAAGACTGGTGGCAACGACGATGCATCGGAGACCATCCAGGTGCAATTAACCATAGGCAAGACTGCTCTGCAAATTGTAGCATGTTACAGGCCACCCTCACAAACTCAGGAAACTCACATGGCCTTCCTGAAAACACTAGAGGGATAAATGTATCACCAAACACCATCATACTAGGTGACTTCAATTACCCTAATATAGACTGGGAACACTACTCAAGCCCAAACACCCTAGCCCAAAAGTTCCTGGAATTCATAAACTCAAATGCCATGGAACAACTAGTCACCATCCCACAAGAGGAGATAACATACTTGATCTCATCATCACGAACATGGGAGCACAATGTTCAACACGGAAGTATACCCTCACTGGTGAGATCAGATCACAAACTAATCTCGCTGGAGGTCCTCATCCCACCCCACCTGAAATAAAAAGACCACAGTAAAGAACTTCTCAAAAGCCGACTTCACACTTCTAAAGACTAGTGTGGTCTCCTTTCAGGCCCCGAGCTGGCGGAAAACAATACTCAGGCCGCTGAATCACTTACAAGCGCCTTCTACCAGCACCTGCAGGACTGCATGGATAAGGCAATCCCAAGCAAAACAAAGGCTCTTTGTACCAAAGGCAAGCGTCCAGTCTGGTGGACCCCAGCCATAAACAAACTCTACAACAAAAGGAGGAAGCTACTACAAGATAGAGCAAAATCCTTAAAAGGTAAGACACCCTTGATCACTATAAGTAAAAACTAAGAGCTCTCATAAAATCATCCAAAGCAAATTTCGAGAGAAAAATAGCTAAAGACTCAAAAGACAATCATAAGGCCTTCTTTAGCTATGTTAGAAACCTAGGAGGAAACTCCCAGATATGCTCAGAACTAGTTCAAAATGATGTGAAGATTACTGATCCTACAGACATTGCCAACATACTGGCTGACAGGTTCAGTGCAAACTTCTCCCCTCCCCAAAGGAGAGATATCTATACCAAATGAGTGCAGCCCCCAAACATCTCCAGCGCCCAAGTGAGAACTGCTCTCTCCAAAGCAAAAACACAGCATCCATGGGACCTGATGGTGTCCCCGGCTGTGTGCTCCACGAACTCAATGAGGAATTAAACCCACAGCTAGGACAGCTGTTTAATCAAAGTCTTACCTCTGGATACGCACCCAGGGGTGGCGCACTGCAACTGTGGTCCCACTTCACAAAGGCGGTGCCTCCACAGACCCTGGAAATTACCGCCCATTAGCTTGACAAGCCTTATCTGCAAAGCCATGGAGAGGATCATAATGGACCTCATAAATAAAGACATAGGGAATTTGCAGACTTTGGATCCAACCCAGTTTGGCTTTGTCAAAGGCAGATCATGCCTTTTAAACTTGGTTGACTTTTGAAACAGTCACCAAAGCCATTGATGAGGGAAAGGCAGTCCATACAGCCTACCTCGATCTGGCTAAGGCCTTCAATACAATACCCCACTCGGGTATCATTGAAAAACTCATCAGCTTAAATGTTAACCCATACATCACAAGATGGGTTGCAAACTGGCTGAGTGACAGAACCCACAGGGTCAGAGTTGCTGGCGCCATGTCAGACTCAAAGCCTGTCACAAGTGGTGTCCCACAGGGCTCAGTCCTGGGCCCACTCTTGTTTGGCATCTACTTTTCCAGTACAAGCAAACACAGGAGGGTTATGGCTGACAAAGTTTGCAGATGACTGCAAACTGGGCCATAGTAGAAAACACATCTGACACAGATATCCTTCAGAAGGGTCTCACAGAAATGGATAACTGGTGCCAGGCCCACGACCTAAAGTTAAATGCCAAAAATGCATAGTCATACCCTTTGGGAAAAACAAGGTTACCCCTAACTACCAAATAGGTGGCAATCCACTGAGCACAGAAGAAGTTATCAGGGACCTGGGGACCCAGGTTGATAGTAGTCTGTCATTCGACACCCATGTAGCTAAAGTAGTTAGGAAGTCCTTCTACATTGCCCACCTTATCATGAAGGGATTCTCATCTAGATCAAGGGAGGTCATAGTCTCCCTTTACTCATCACTCATCAGACCAATGATTGAGTACAATGCCCCATTCGGAATGTATCTGACCCGACACTTGCAGCAGCTGGAGGCCACAAAGTTCCTCACCAAAAGGATAAAGGGTCTCAAAATCTGTCCTATGCTGCCCGACTGAAAGAACTCCAGCTCTATTCAGTCGCACGCTGCTCAGAGGTGACCTTTGCCTAACATACAAGGCCATGTCAAACCCAGATTTGATGAATATGCTTCACCTCAAAAATCTAGATCCATCAGAGCCACAAGGGGGAGACTTAAACCTCGACACGGCTATTAATAGGGCGTGCTGGAGGGATAGATTCATCACCCAAAGACTCCCTATGCTGTGGAACAAAATCCCGGTACATGTGAGGCAGAGCACCTCGCTGGCCTTGTTCAAGAGAAATCTTGACCAATGGATGGGAGATCGCAGATATACCCCAGGAATTACCTCAGTGTCACTGCTCGACAGAGGCACAGCAAAATAATGGGTATAGTTCCCCATACTAAAGGGGTGGCGTAAGCCACAAAACAATGGGCTAGGCTTATAAATGCCCTCGGGCAGATAGCCTAGTATGAACCTATGAACCTATGAACCTATGAATTATAACAAATTAGGCATAATATAAAAAAAAATTGGTTAATTGATACAAGTTATATGACAATCATTTAATATGTAGAGAAGTTTTAGACAGTTTGTAGAGAAATTAAATGTAAGTTAGTTAATACAAACAGGAATTACAATATGAAGTGAGGGAAACACAGGCTTATGGTATATTTAGAAATGAAGTCAGGGAAGTTAATTTGATAGAAGTAAGGAAGTAAGTGAAGAAGGGTGAGTAAGGAGGTATAAATAATGAAATGGTACTTGTTCACATTTACAGATATAGTTTATTCTGGTTTTGAGCAAGAACAGAGCCAGAGTTTAACTAGGAAAATTTTCAGAGTGGTTTTGAAAGATAGGAGGGAGGGTATTGAGCTGATGGATACAGGTAAGGAGTTCCAGGACTTAGCAACCTTGTAGGAGTACAGCAGATCTGCTAGTTTTGTAGACAGAAATGAGTTTTTGGTCACTGGATCACAATGACCGCTGGACAGTCATATGGATGGTGGATAATTTTATAGGTGGTAAGAAGCTGTGTATATGTTAGTTGATGAGGCAGTTCTAACCAGTTTAGGCTTTTAAGGGTTATACAGTGGTGGGTTCTGAAAGGGATATTGCTGGAGATTTAGGAACTTTGCTATAGCATTGTTCAAGTTCTAGTTTTTGTGAAGCCTGGAGGTTAGTAAGGATGGGAGTGTCATAAAGAAGAGAGGGAAGGAGATAAATAGTGGCAAATGTAGTTTTAGTTGGGTCGGTGAGAAGGTTTTTGGCTTTGTAAAAATCACTGGTTTTTGATGAGTTTTTATTATGCAATTTTGTATATGTAGGGCAAATGTAAGATTATTATCCACTATGAACCCTAATAATTTGCTGGGAGAAGTGACTTCAATGGTTGTATTATCAAGAGAGGACTTTACATTTTGTTTTTCATGAAAGGGGGATTTGGGGAAAAAAAAGTAGTAGTTTGGTCTTTTTTGGGTTGAGCACAAGTTGTGAGTTACAAAGCCACGTTTCAGTGGCTGTTAAAGTTTCCTGAGTATTTTTTTGAGGTGTACCATGTTGTTATTCTGTAACAATTGCACAGGTTTGAATAAAGCATAGGTGACATAATTGGGCAGTGGTTAACAGTGCTGACTTGCAACACTTGGTCCTCTGTTTTCTTTCCCCAGGTATCTTGCCTTTTTTTAATGCCTGCATGTCCTCCCTGTGTCCCCATGTTTTTTAAACCAGGTTATTATGTGTATTCCCACATCTGAACCATGTGAATATATGAATTGCAAAAATCCAACCCATCCATTGTGTGTGTGTGTGTATGTGTGTGTGTGTGTGTGTGTGTGTGTGTGTGTGTGTGTGTGTGTGTGTGTGTGTGTGTGTGAGCATGTACATGTCCTGGAATGGACTAGCATTCTGTTCATGAATGGTTTTAAGCATTGCCCCCAGTACTTTCCTGGACAAGATCTCTGTCCCTAAATAGGATTAGTTACCAGAAAAATTAATACATGAAATGAATGATACGTGATATACTGAAAGGTGCTTCTTTACCCACATGAATTAGTGTAAAATGCTACTGCTATTGAATTTCACACAACAGAATACCAAATTAGAAAAACAACAATACAAGAATTGATTAAAGCTCTGACAAAGCATCATTCATTAGATTTAAACTAAGCAGACCACCAATATTCTTTCCTCAGGCATTTTGCCAGATTTGCTTAATGACCATCATTCAGCCTTTACTACTGGTGAAAACACAGTCTCACTAAGATATAAGTTTCAATTGGATATTTTGAAAAAAATAACTTTGACAAGTTATGTTTAATGACATACTCAAGCAATGTAGTTGGCTGCCTCTCAGATTTCTGCTGTTGAATGAAAGAAGTAGCTATTTCAGTCTCATGATTCTAAATGCATAAAACTCCAGGTACCTACATGTAAAAGGAAGGAAAAACAACCTTCTGTCCATTGGATGTCACTGGAAATAAATCAGCACATATCAAAAAGAGAGAAGACATGGAAAGAATGGTATATACACTACATTTAAAAACAGACATATACTACACATAGCTTATATTAAATTTTTAATTAAAGACAACAAATAATCATGCTTCCCTCAGTTACAAAATGACCACAAAAACAATTCCAAACTATATTAGATTGCTATTAACAAACTATTAAAACCCATGGAAAAAAAGCATACCTAACCCACTACCTCAAGAAACAGATACAATATTGTCTTAATTTTTAGCCAGTGCTTTGACACAACCTTCTCAAGCACACAGTAGTATAAGACAATTATGTTTGATTGTTTGATACCCTTACAGACCCTCCCATTGGTCAATGTAACCCACAACAGTATCAACCCTCAAAAGTTAAAGAGCACTTGTCTGGCTCCAGGACACCTTCCTTCAGAATCTCTCCAACTTCCCTGTGAAGCCATAGCTTATCCAGTTACAATACTTATCAATAGATCCATTGCAGATAGTAGGTTCCTCATATCTGGAAACAATCTTGCATAATGCCACTTCATAAAGGTGGCACTAAAAACAACCTATCTAACAACATACTTATTGTCATAATACCCCTTCCCCCACAATACTTGGGAAATGTGCATAAAAACAATTTTACATCTTCTTAAAAACAAACAATTTGGTTTCACCTACTCATCATGGATTTAACCCAGGGTGCAGCCCCACAACTGCTTTATTATCCTTTCTGAATGCTACTAACCACAAAACAACAACAACAACAAAAAATGGTTTAACCACTACATTTGTCTTTATTGACCTTTCTAAAGCATTCTGTATGGGATCCCTTATTCCCTCCTTCATGTATTATCTAGATCAGGCATTAACACTTTCATCTAAAGTGGTTAAAAATTTAACTTATTAATCAGTTTCAAGCAGTGAAATGGTCAGAAACATACTCCATCACCATAGTCATTCCTCGGGAATTTATTTTTGGCCAACTCTTATTCAGCATCTTCATTTATGAGATGCCCATAGCTATCCCTAATGCAAATTTAATGTAGTATGCAGATGATTCTGCTGTAAGCTGCTCAACCAACACTCTGAACCAATTACAGCAAGTTGTCCAACAAACCTTTCATCATCACAACATTGGCTATCTCATTTTGAGCTTCTTGTAAATGCTAATAAAGCAAAGCTAATATTGATAGAACCTAGTAGTACCCCTATTACCTCACAAATCAGCTAGTTATCTGAGCAAGTCAAATATACAAAACTGCTTGGAGTTATGTTTTTACTGTAAATTGTACTTTGATAAACATATGTCATGGGCAAAACTCATAAAAACTAGGGATGCTGCATAAATTTAAACTGTGACTATCTAATTTAAAATATCTGAACATTGCACAAACACTAATCTTGCCTACCCCGCTATACACTTCATCTGTACTAACCAGTATTCCAAATGCTTATCTACATAAACATGAACAGACCTATATGATGTTGCCAAGTCTGCTGCAAGTGGCTGCAATTCTACTCATCACTGCGTAGCTTTATGAAACATGAACTGGTTAGAGTTAAGACGTATTGAGTCTTAATTAAGAACTATGCATGGTCTATATTATAAAAATTACAAATGCCCCACATTATCTAGTACTATTAGTAGATACATTTAATTGGAAACCTTAAACACAATGTCAACATTTTACACAGATGCCCAAATCACATAACTGCTATGGTGACTTCTTGCTCTGTGTTCATGTAGCCAGATTATGGAAATCCATACCTTCAGACCTTAGATGTGAACCTATTCACATTAGACTTTTACCTAAATTAAAGGTCACCTTAGCATTTAATTAGTCTGGCAGTTGGTGCAGAGGATTAAAGAGGTGGTCTAATGGCCGAGTGTTTGATTCCCCCTGCGTCTACTTTCCTGAATGTGTATCTATGAGCAAGTCATTCAACTAGACAGTGCTTTTCGGCTGAAACTGAAAAAGGTCCATGGTGATCAGTGCTCTACGCTGGTTAACAAATACAAATAAAACAATACAATTAAATAATTGGATTTATCCTTGTACCTAATCTACCAGCTCTACTTTTCTTGTTGTTTTCACTGACCAAATAACTGTTGGTATCTACACTATTTTCCCATATTTTCCTGTAATGTATCCATTTATCAAATAATATTATACCTTTACCATCTTCTAATCCTATCTTTTCTTCTTTTTCAAAATATACTCTTGTTTATGGTCCATGACTGTCATGAATATGTTTAACTATTGTATAACATTTTCATAGTTGTAATGACTATCTTTTGAATGCTATACAAACACTTCTATCTAATAAAATGTCTTAACTGTGATTACTTCCTTACTTTCTTATACCTTTGTATATAAATGGAACTTTTCTCTTTAGGCTTCTGCTAAAAATAGGCTTTAGCTCAGCTGGGCTATAGGACTACCTACTAAACAAATGCGGGATAAATAAATATCTAAATATTTTTCAAAATAAGGCAATTGCTGGGAAGGGCACCTTGCTCTCTCTTAAACTGAAGTATTACAGTATTTTCTTTTTTTGTTGAGTTTGCCGATATCTTCATAGCTTCAATAAATGACCTCTGTCACCCTGACTTGATCTCTTTTTTTTTTTGATCCTTGAAGCTACCCTTGCTTCATTCCTCACATTTCTGATTAACTGCTTCTTTACCTCCATTCCTTCAACATGTAATATGTTGACTTCTTAATATCTGAAGCTATTTATCAAGTTTTTTGCATTATGCATATGGGATCAGGTCACCATATCATTTTCATCAACCTTGACTCCTGTAGTATTTGGACATTATCCTAGACCAGCTTTACAATATGTCTTGATTTTCAGAAGTGAACCTGTGCTGCAAAAAGCAATCTGCTCCTGCCCAACAGAACATTGATGTCTGGATCAGTTACCAGTCCTCAAAACTTATATTTTTAGATTAATTCTCTGGAATCATTGCTGAAACAAGGGTGTTCAATTCCAGTGGGACTTCAGCTCCATTACCAACATCAGGACTTAGAGTTCTATCTCAACCTTTCTTTACCTCCTCATCCTCCTCCTCCTCCTCCAGCCTGAGAATAGGCTGGTATTCAGCTCACATTAGGAAGAGCAGAGGAGCTTGTTCTGTCTTTGGGCCACATTTCTAGGTTACAGTGATAAAATACAACTATTCAGATCAGACGCTAAACTCTTTGATGAAAAGATACTGACACATATTTATTTGCTTTTGTGAAATGGCTAACATTTGCCTTTTCTTCAAGTAATGATGGTAATTATTATAAGTAGGAAGAGCTATAAAGTGTGTAGGTAGCTCATTCCATCATTAAACACTTGTTTCAGACAGATGTTTAATCTTGTGGCAGCTAATGTCCATATTCACAGCTGTATGCGCACTATTTATTACCAGACCCTAGTTATCTCTTCGTTATTATAAATGCTATCACTATTTATTACCAGACCCTAGTTATCTGTTCATTATTATAAATGTTACCACTATTTATTACCAGACCCTAGTAATCTGTTCATTATTATAAATGTTACCACTGATTATTACCAGACCCTAGTAAGCTGTTCATTATTATAAATGCTACCACTATTTATTACCAGACCCTAGTTATCTGTTCATTATTATAAATGCTACCCACTGTCTATTACCAGCCAATAGTAAGCTGTTTGTTATTATAAATGCTACCACTGTTTATTACCAGATGCTAGTTATCTGTTCATTATTATAAATATTGCCACTGTTTATTACCAGACCCTAGTTATCTGTTCATTATTAAAAATGCTACCACTGTTTATTACCAGACCCTAGTTATCTGTTCATTATTATAAATACTGCCACTGTTTATTACCAGACCCTAGTTATCTGTTCATTATTATAAATGCTACCACTGTTTATTACCAGACCCTAGTTATCTCTTCATTATTATAAATGCTACCACTGTTTATTACCAGACCCTAGTTATCTGTTCATTATTATAAATGCTACCACTGTTTATTACCAGACCCTAGTTATCTGTATATTATTATAAATGCTACTACTGTTTATTACCATACCCTAGTTATCTGTTCATTATTATAAATGCTAAAACTGTTTATTACCAGACCCTAGTTATCTGTTCATTATTATAAATGCTACCACTGTTTATTACCAGGCCCTAGGAATCTTTTCAGTATTATAAATGCTACCACTATTTATTACCAGACCATACTTATCTGTTCATTATTATAAATGCTACCACTGTTTATTACCAGACCCTAATTATCTGTTCATTATTATAAATGCTACCACTGTTTATTACCAGACCCTAGTTATCTGTTCATTATTATAAATGCTACCACTGTTTATTACCAGACCCTAGTTATCTGTTCATTATTATAAATGCTACCACTGTTTATTACCAGACCCTAGTTATCTGTATATTATTATAAATGCTACCACTGTTTATTACCAGACCCTAGTTATCTGTTCATTATTATAAATACTGCCACTGTTTATTACCAGACCCTAGTTATCTGTATATTATTATAAATGCTACCTGTGTTTATTACCAGACCCTTGTTATCTGTTCATTATTATAAATGCTACCACTGTTTATTACCAGACCCTAGTTATCTGTTCATTATTATAAATGCTACCACTGTTTATTACCAGACCCTAGTTATCTGTTCATTATTATAAATGCCACCACTGTTTATTACCAGACCGTAGTTATCTGTTCATTATTATAAATGCCACTACGGTTTATTACCAGACCCTAGTTATCTGTTCATTATTATAAATACTGCCACTGTTTATTACCAGACCCTAGTTATCTGTTCATTATTATAAATACTGCCACTGTTTATTACCTGACCCTAGTTATCTATTTATTATTATAAATGCTACCACTGTTTATTACCAGACCCTAGTTATCTGTTCATTATTATAAATACTGCCACTGTTTATTACCAGACCCTAGTTATCTGTTCATTATTATAAATGCTACCACTGTTTATTACCAGACCCTAGTTATCTGTTCATTATTATAAATGATACCACTGTTTATTACCAGACCCTAGTTATCTGTTCATTACTATAAATGCTACCACTGAATATTACCAGACGCTAGTTATCAGTTCATTATTATAAATGCTGCCACTGTTTATTACCAGACACTAGTTATCTGTTCATTATTATAAATGCTACCACTGTTTCTTACCAGACCCTAGATATCTGTTCATTATTATAAATACTGCCACTGTTTATTACCAGACCCTAGTTATCTGTTCATTATTATAAATGCTACCACTGTTTATTACCAGACCGTAGTTATCTGTTCATTATTATAAATGCTATCACTGTTTATTACCAGACCCTAGTTTTAATTATTTTTATTTTTATTTATTTAACATTTGTTGACCGGGAAAGTACGACTAGGTTCCACAGATACTATTTTCAGTGGAGGCCCGGGGAGAAACGCTCCAGAAGCGTTATATGTATATTATTATAAATGCTACCACTGTTTATTACCAGACCCTAGTTATCCATTCATTATTATAAATGCTACCACTGTTTATTACCAGACCCTAGTTATCTGTTCATTATTATAAATGCTACCACTGTTTATTACCAGACCCTAGTTATCTGTTCATTATTATAAATGCTACCACTGTTTATTACCAGACCCTAGTTATCTGTTCATTTTTATAAATGCTACCACTGTTTATTACCAGACCCTAATTATCCGTTCATTATTATAAATGCTACCACTGTTTATTACCAGACCCTAGTTATCTGTTCATTATTATCAATGCTACCACTGTGTATTACCAGACCCTAGTAAGCTGTTCATTATTATAAATACTGCCACTGTTTATTACCAGACCCTAGTTATCTGTTCATTATTATAAATGCTACCACTGTTTATTACCAGACCCTAGTTATCTGTTCATTATTATAAATACTGCCACTGTTTATTACCAGACAATAGTTATCTGTTCATTATTATAAATACTACCACTATTTATTACCAGACCCTAGTTATCTGTTCATTATTATAAATGCTACCACTGTTTATTACCAGACCCTAGTTATCTGTTCATTATTATAAATGCTACCACTGTTTATTACCAGACCCTAGTTATCTGTTCATTATTATAAATGCTACCACTGTTTATTACCAGACCCTAGTTATCTGTTCATTATTATAAATGCTACCACTGTTTATTACCAGACCCTAGTTATCTGTTCATTATTATAAATGCTACCACTGTTTATTACCAGACCCTAGTTATCTGTTCATTATTATAAATGCTACCACTGTTTATTACCAGACCCTAGTTATCTGTTCATTATTATAAATGCTACCACTGTTTATTACCAGACCCTAGTTATCTGTTCATTATTATAAATGCTACCACTGTTTATTACCAGACCCTAGTTATCTGTTCATTATTATAA